>NW_003554803.1:0-1593 GCF_000090795.2 Amphimedon queenslandica | reverse complement strand
TAGAATTTCTACACAACATAATATTTTTTGTACATTCATTATAAAAAGATGTGCGTGTGTTGGTGGCTCATTTGGCCATGCTGCACAGTAGTAGTTGTAGAGCTGGCAATGACAGTTCAAATCGCCATAAATACATTCAATCAAAATTTAAAAGAATTATTTTTCAAAAAATTAAAACTAGTATATAAATCTCTAGCTTCAGTCTTGAGTATCAATCCACTTGACATTTCATCTTTATTTCAGCTTGAACCTATCAATGATAATATTAAAGTCCTTACACAAACTTACTGTTAGTATTGTTATTTTTCTTCTTGTATGTAGTGCTCTTAGCATCACTAGCAGTAGTAGCCACTAGTGATCCCAGGCAGCGCCACGTGGAGGCGGCACTACACTGCTGCCCAAAAATTTTAAAAACCTGGCCCAACACTCTTGCTGAGGCCCAGGTTGTAAAAATAATAATAAATCATAATAAATAATAAATAAATAAATAATAATAAATAATAAATAAATAATAAATAAATAAATAATAATAAATAATAAATAAATAAATAATAATAAATAATAAATAATAAATAAATAATAAATAAATAATAAATAATAAATCATAAAAAATAAAAAATTATAAATAATAATTTAATCATAATAAATCATAAAACTTAGATCTATAACCTATACATACATACACTATATAACCTGTATCCTATTACTACCTGTTTCCTAATTTCTATACTATAACTACTTTCTAATTTCTACTACAGAATAACTACACCATAGCCTAATATAACTATACCTGCTTCCTAATTTCTACTACAATACCTACCTATACCTACAACTTATTTTGTATACACAACGTAAGACAAGTTATCTTAATACTGTATCATTATCTAATGACCTATTACTGCCTCCCACCACTACTGTCTAAATATTTTAACCTCTACAACATCAACATAATGAGTAGTCTTAATACACAATCTACCACACAATGTGCATATTATCAAGAATAATTATTACATTAAGAATTAATTGTGCATCCTATAAATAACAATAGACACTTGACACAGAATTGAGATTTCGCAAATATCGTGTCAACGTAAACCGTTACTTGCATCAAAACGTCAGATCACACGCACGTAATTTCAACGCTACGTGATCATAAACCTACAATGAAAGTTATTGACTTATTTTGAAAGGTGAGGCAAACACTAAACAATTGATCGTAAGTCAAAGCCACGGGATCGAGAAAGAGATCAGAATGAGAATTAGGAAGCTAGTGCCCAGGTTAATCAAGCTACCTGCATCACAAACTTCACCAATCTACCCACCGTAACCTGGCTTAGCTCAACTGTATAGTGTTTGCCTGCTTTTAAGTAGTTAAAGGATCGAGACAAAAAAAGAAAAAGAAAAGTCTGATCCTTTCTTCTGCTTAGAGTCCATATCACACAAAAAGGAAAGAGAGTGAAAGAGGAGAAGAGAGGGTTCCAAGCATGAGATACTGGGTGCCTCGATCCGACCCAAAAGGGGGACACGACTTCTCCCACACTCCTGGGCGAAACCCTCTCCCCTCCGCTGACCCTCCCCTTCCCTCTCACATGA
>NW_003554802.1:0-1593 GCF_000090795.2 Amphimedon queenslandica | reverse complement strand
AGGAACCAAGAACAATAGAACCAGTAGCCTTGTCGTTGATGACTTGACTTAGAGTACTTTTACCAGCTCCAGGATTACCCACAAGGAGGACGTTAACATAAGAATCAATTGGATGAGATGATTTTATACCACCAAACTTCTTCAAGACAGAAAGGGTATCAGTTTCCCCTTTCTCCTTAGCTAGTTTAAATGGTGTTCTCCCCTTATTGTCTTTAGCCAATGGATCACATTTACCAGTTGATAGTAAATATTCAGCAGCTGCAGAACAACCCCAACCAGCAGCAGCACAGTGAAGAGGTGTCTGCCCCTCACTGTCAACAGCCATTGGATCATGGTTCCACTCATTGATTAGATATTTGATTACATCGGGTGAGTTCCTAACAGCTGCTTTATGAAGAATTGTCCTGTTGTGAGAGTCAGTAGCCATTGGATCACAGTGACACTCATTAATGAGATACTTTACAGTATCAATGTGTCTAGCAGCACGGTGAAGAACAGTCTCACCCTCATTGTTAGTAGCCATTGGATCACAGTGATGATGATTGATCAAGTACTTCGTGAAATCAAGTGATCCGTGTTCAGCTACTCTGTGAAGAACAGTATTTCCATTATTACCAGGAACCTTTGGATCACAGTGGCCCTCATCAATGAGATATCTCATCACATCTACTTGATTACCTTCTGCAGCAAAGTGAAGAGGTGTCCACCCCCACCTGTTAACAGCCATTGGATCACAGTGACACTCATCAATGAGATATCTCATCACATCAACATGATTACCTTCTGCAGCCCAATGAAGACAAGTCCAATCAACACCATCTCTTTCGTGTGGGTCACAGTGATATTTAGTGATGAGATCTTTTGTAACATCTAACCAGCCATACCTTGAAGACAAATGAAGTAAACTAGTATTATCCCATGCATATCTTCTTTTAATTTTATTTGGTTCCTTCACTAATGGTAGTAAGTGAACAGCTTCTTTATGATCTTCATTCTCAAATGCAACCCAACACTTGTCCTTTAACGACATCTTGTGATCAGTTAATTAGATTCATTGATACCCGCCCACACATCAGGAAGTCAATACAATAATACACACATTATTAGTATAAAATATTTAATTTAATTTTGTACATGTACATACACGAAATACTTTAGTTTATAGCTCAAAATTTTTGTCAGTCAAAAAAGTTTTGTCAAAATCTTAATTTCTTGTTAAAATTAATTTTCTTCAATAAAATTGTAATTGTGTTTATTATAAATTTTCATACTAAGTTACTAACGACGTGAAGCAAAAATTTTGTTGATTAAGAATTTCATCGAGCAAAGATTCTTGATGGATTTGATGAAATTTTTGACTGAAAAAAACTTTAGAGCTATACGGTAGTATTATTAATGATAAAACTCGCTGTTGATATAGAAATTATTTATTTTACGCTGAAACAGTTCGGTTTTTATGCTTTTGCCAAGAATTAGGTATAAAATCATCTTATTTAATTTAAATTTAAATTAAAAGCTAAAATTTTGCGGATTGATAAAAATCAATTTTTTGCGGAAATAATTTTTGCAGATTCGCAATGTTAGTGCCATGCC
>NW_003554801.1:0-1593 GCF_000090795.2 Amphimedon queenslandica | reverse complement strand
AGAGAAAGGGAGGGAGGGAGAGAGGGAGAGGGGGGAGAGAGAAAGGATGTAAAAGTAGGACAAACACAGAAAATAAAAAAGAGAAGACATTTAAACAATAAAGTGCACGATTCCAAATATAAAGGAAAGCCAACGAATCCCAACAAGGCAATGAGATCATTCACCAAAAATACAAGTACACTTAATATACACACGTACATGTACATGTACATGTACATACATGTACATGTACGTGTTGTTGTCTAAAGGTTACCCATCAAATGTTAGACATGAGGACACACACAGACGCACGTCTTGTGCTCTAATTGTCTGGAAATGTTTCTAATGACTGAATGGTATACTACTTGTCACCTACTCACATGCAGCAATTACACACACACAATAATCACACATCAATGGATTTTCAAGTCAATTAATCACGTGTACATAATAACATACATGTATTAGTAAAAGGACATGTATAGCATGTACATACATAAACATGTTAGGATAATGAGGATATAGGAGATTAAGGTACATTCATTTGAAGGTATTTTAAAGGTATTGACTCTAATTTAATGTGGAAAAGAAACTACTATTAAAGAAAGCTCACTTGATCAAGTATTGTCCCTAAAGTCTCATTCTTGTTACTGATACTACAGCATTTTCTCACTTAATCACCAAACCCTTTAATTGTTTGAGCTATTTTAAAACTTTATAAAGCTTCAGTTCTAAAAGAAACCTTTAAAGGTTGTACCCCTTTACTACAATGCCCTAGGCAATTCACATCAAATGTACACGTACATGTACATGTACAATAGTAGTATATTGGACTATTTGTGGTTGCATTTTGATGAATGAAAACAAGCAGACGATAAAAGGAAAAGGAAACACAATGTACTATAAGTGAGTGTGTCAGTAGATAAAAGGACAAACATGCAACACTCAAAAAATTCAATTCTTGTGATTTATTTATTTTAAAAGAAAACATCACCATGACGAGACAGGCAAGGCAGCAACAACACAACACCATACATGTACAGTACATTAGTAAATAATAAAACAAAAAAGAATTTAATACATTTTTATGTCCACTATGGCAATAATGCTAAAAATATAAAAATAGACTAAGTGAGCTAAACTACAGCATAAATGATATTAGATGTCCAAAGTTCACACTTTTAAAGATGATATTTCATTCCAATATAAGCACATGTATATACATTACATGGTACCATGATATGATATAACATACATGTACATGTATGATGCACTCTATTTAAAGTGATATCCATCAAGTACATGTACTTTTTAATGATTATATTTAGAAATAATTATGTACATGTACATGTACACATATGGCTTACTCTTCTTGCTGGATTATGGAAGTTGATCCCCAGTAGGTCCATCCCTTTAACAATGGCAGCCAGTGACTGTATCGTGTTACTGTATACCACTGGCCTGTACTGTTTACACTCATCCCTTGTGAAACCTTGCTCATGAATAATCCTAAGGGAGAGAGGGAGGGGAGAGAAGGAGGGAGGGAGAGAGAGAGGGAGGGAGAGAGAGAGGGAGGGAGGGGAGAGAGGGAGAAAGAGAAGACAAAAAAGGAAA
>NW_003554800.1:0-1594 GCF_000090795.2 Amphimedon queenslandica | reverse complement strand
GGGGAGAGAGAGAGAGAGAGAGAGAGAGAGAGAGAGAGAGAGAGAGAGAGAGAGAGAGAGAGAGAGAGAGAGAGAGAGAGAGAGAGGAAGGGAGGGAGGGAGAGAGAGGGAAAGAGAGGGAAAGAGAAGAAATGATTTCATTTTAAAACACAAACTGATTACTTGTGCTAATAACAATCAATAACGACTTAGGGTCAGTTTATTTTTATAAACGTATGCAAGCTTATACCCATTATACTCATTTATTTTTAATTAAATTTCATCACTTTTGACAGCTCCATCATGAATAACAATGGCACTGTACATGTACTACATGTATAATACATTTTATGGTGGATACAGACAGCCCTGTCCATTGTTCATTCGGGACACCTTATAAAATTGTCCTCATTATGTAAGTGCCCTTATTTTAGCTGTCCTAATTATAGAAGTGTCCTTATTTTAGAATGTCCATAATAGCAGGTATAGTCTTGTTTTTATTAAATTCTAACTCTTAATGCGAGAGCATGATTTTGTGTCAGCTTACTTGTATTTTCCCATCTTGTATGTACTGTCCTTCAGTAAATTGTGTTTTTGTGTTTTTGTATGGGTGTGTCTATGTGCATCTACACATCTCTTCATTGGTGTGTGGTTTTAGCCTTCTTTGTTCCTTTGAAGTGAGGGAGACGTGAATTACTAGATTGGTCTAACTGATTATGCCATTATGGTGCAGCACAATAATTAATTTATTAACATTCTTCCTTCACCCCTTCCCTCATGTTACTGGCTTCATTGCTGTTTTTATATAACAGCAATTAATGAGTTACTCCCTATTGAGTATAGCTGCATGTATAAAAACATACATGTACATGTATATCCTTTTTGCAATACATGTCAATGCATTCGTGTACAAATGTACCAATGTACATGTACTTGTAATGTGTAGCTGGTTTCTGTATGTACATTATTTATTTTTGTTATTGTTGGTCTTTTGCCAACACTTTATGTTTATTAATTTGTTGCTTGTGTTATTGTTTATGCTTAAACTTTTTGTACTCTACCTTTCATCTCTCTCTCCCCCTCTCTCTCTCTCCTCTCTTTTCTACCCCCCCCCCTCTCTCTCTCTCTCTCTCTCTCTTTCTTCTGTCCCTCCTTTTCTCTCTCTCTCCCTCTTTCCTCCTCCTCTTTCTTCCTTATTTTGTCTCTTTTTCTCTTTTTTTTGTGGTCCCATTTTTATCCTCTTTATATTTTTTACATCTAATCCTCTGGCTTTTAAACAATACATACTTAATTTTTTTACTTTTTCCTCCTCCAGGACAGTACAAGGACAATCAGGAGTGGATAGTGACGAGGGATGTACAGGAAATAAGAATGGTATTGCATTAGTTGTTATTTCTTTCCTTTGGGCGATAATTATTGGATAATTTTATTTTGAAAAATTTGGCAATTTACTTGTACATGTGCATGTGTGCATGTACATACATGTATGTGTATCCACTTCTTGCCAAAACATGATAATTACTGCTATTAATGTGTTATTGCATCACTGAGCTTGTTTTGGGAATTTTTGAAAAGTCATATACATGTACATGTATTACGTACATTTACTATATGT
>NW_003554799.1:0-1594 GCF_000090795.2 Amphimedon queenslandica | reverse complement strand
TTTACTGACATGCACTTATCAATAATAATTATAATCAATCAATTATTGATAGTAATAATACACTAAAGAGATACTAATAATAGAGTAGTTATTATTACAATTTATTGTGGATGAGGTAGTCGTGCATGTACATCATAATAGCCAGAGGTTGTCCCAGTATAATGGATACCCATACCACCACATTACCAGGCTGACCTCTCATCACTTCTAATGACGTTAAAAGAGCTAGCGGTACCTGAGGGGGAGGGGCATTAGTGGGTGGAGTTAGGAGGTGTGGCTTACTTGAGATAGCATAGCAGTGAATGCCCAGGGCCTTAGCATACGCAAAGGAATACTAACCAAATACTGAGAGGGAGGGAGGGAGAGAGAGAGGGTTTAATGTATACACATGTATGTGATAAAATTGATGAATTCTCTCCTAGTCATTTTTCATAATATACCCAACACTATAGTTCAGTGTTTTTGGTATAAAAGCACTTGATACTTCTAATTTTTAGACTGCAAAGAATGACCCAGTCACAAAAGCACACTACACTACGAAGCTAGGATTATTATCACAGTAGATAATCATAATACTACAGACACTGGGTATCTCCCTACACTGATACCATTATACCATACCATATATGGTAATAGACTAGTAGTTCATAAAAATCCAATTTCAATCGAAATCAGCTCAAACTTTCTACACAATACACAATATAAGTACATGTACATTCATCAGATACGCTGCACTATATACAAGAGGTCCAGTATAATGTCACTCACTTCATGAAAGAAAGCTGACAACAGGAACACTGCTATCTGAGACATAACCCTGGAATACCCTCTACTGAGCAACGGGTAATACACATGCCTATTAATAACCATTAATAGCTATTAATAACTAGCTCCACCCACCTAGCAGCCCAGCGGTGCACTGGTACATTCCAGTGTCTCCAGAAGGTATCAATACTGTCAGCGTTCCACCAGTCCTTGTAGAAGGAGCGATCACCAAACCTCAGTAGCTCAGCAAGGACGTTGAGATAGGAATGGAAATAAAAATAGAATAATAATAACCAGAGGAGGTGATTAGGGAGCTATTGGTTGGGAGGGGCTAATGAATATTAATGAGGTGATCAATTAACTAACCGCTAGTAACAGTCCTCTCTGTATCATCATTAATAAATCCATTGACTAGTAATAATAATAAAATAATAAATGAATATTAATTGATGTACAACCGTACATGTACAGAGCAAAGTTTTTGAAGTATAAATATTTGCTAATGATTGATTAATTGGTAAATTTCGTGGGGTATTAATTTTCATTAATTTTGTGGGTAATTTTTATCCACGAAATTTTAACCCCTACCCACCCACACATAAAAACTAATAACGGGCCATGCAGAGCTCTAACTGCCATTTCCAAGCCAGTGGAGGAGCCAAAGTCTTTGTCTGTTATTCCATATTCCACTATAAGCCATGTGTTGGAAGCTAGTCCAGTAGATCCAAGTGAAAAGAAGTTTGCTAACTACCATCCACGAATATTTGTACCCACGAATATTAGCTTCTAAGGACATTTGGAGAAAACACGAAATTTGGACCCTCGAATA
>NW_003554798.1:0-1594 GCF_000090795.2 Amphimedon queenslandica | reverse complement strand
TATAAAAATGGTGGCTGAGGGTCCCATACCTCTAGAGATGGAAAAATGAGTGGTGTATAAATGTAAATTGTCCTGTTCACCTTGGATTACTCTGTTCACCTAGACTCTTTCATTTGGGCAGGATAGGTACTGGAGAGCATGAGGTTCCCACAAAACAAGTCAGAAAGACTAAGATCAAGAGCTCTAACTATTGCTTAATAAAACCAAGTTGTCATTGATGAAAGTTGAAATATAAATAAGCCATACCAACCACTGGCTTCAGTGTACAGAATATTTTTTTCTAATTAAAGAAAAAGTATTTTTTTCTAATGCTTACCATTACCTCTTGCCACAGCAGGTACTGTTGTAGATGATATAATTGAAGGAGTCGGGGGAATAGCCAGAGATACGGCCCCAGATACAGCAGCTTCCACCTCTCTGGCAACTGCTGTCTGTACCTCTCTCCTTACTGCGAGCTGAATAGCCGTAACTACCTCCTCCTGCACCCGTGAGAGATAAGAGGTGCTGGTAGAAGTCGATGGCCTAGTTCCTGAAGAACCAGATGAAAGAGTTGGAGTAGTCAAGAAAGTGATACCACACCAAATAAGCTATAGATGACCACAAACAGACAGAAGCTGGGGGCAGCTACTACCACTTTCAAATCTAACGATAGACTGAGGTAGCGCATCGTACCTCTGCCACAGCATTACCATTATTTTGTTGTTTTTGTTGTTTCCCTACATTCGCATTTCTTTCTCTTTCCTTTATTACATCTTCAGCAGACTTCGGACTGTCTTGCTTTCTTTTCTGGAGGGAACTACCCAGGAGGCCACCTACAGGGCACAAGAGGCTTGGGGGTGGTCCACCCTTTTGCATAGTTGACAAGAGAATTGAGCCCCTGCGAAAACCATTGGGGCTAAGAGAGAGGGGAGATCTCCCTCCATGAGAAGCTGGACCCGGCGGCTGCCTGCTAGTGAAAAAGCCGATCATAGGCTTGCCACCGTGGCCACCATGCCTCTGAGCAAGGTGGATGACCACTTGAGCATATGTGGCGAGGTCCTTGGCCTTTTCATCAGTTGTTGAGATAGACAAAAAGCTTACAAAGTAGAAGACCCAGGACAGGTTGCCCTCTACCTCTCTTAATTTAGCTTGAGATGAGCTAGTGGATGAGCGACCCCCCCCCCCAGCTCTGCTATCTGGAGCTTTAGGGCAGCGTTATCTGGCATGAGCTCTTTTACTTCTACAAAGGACCCAGATTTGACTTTCCCCAAGACGGGTGGAAAGGACGGAGAGACAATGACCGGAGCTGGTGTCTCCCCAGAGCTGAGGCATGACGGTTTGTGAGAATACCAAAGGGATGACATGACACCTTGCCATGTGCCTTCTAATTGTGATTTTGCTGTTAACCTCCCATTAACTACAGGTTTGGCAAAAGAAAATGTTAATGGACATACATGTATTTGCACAATTTACTCTTCATTCTTATGAAAGAGACAGAATTACTATTAGCCATTATGTTATTAACCATGAAATAGCTTGTACTCCAAAATCATAGTTTTTTCCATAGACAATGATGGTTTTCTGAAAAAGTTCCCAATAACTAACAGAGTTTTCT
>NW_003554797.1:0-1594 GCF_000090795.2 Amphimedon queenslandica | reverse complement strand
TTAGAGAAGAAAGTCTTTGCATTTAATTACACTGATGGAGGGACTTTTCCTATAGGAGAGACATATGCTTCGTTAGAGATCAGTAAAAGCTGTCTTATTTGTGTCTTGTACAAAGGATCTACGTTAGTTATAATTGATTTTATATTGTTATTATTATTATTATCATTCCAGGAGGGATACATCAGTGAAGTATGCTGGCCAATGTTCTTATGTCAAAGAATATAAGAGCTGCTGGACTATGAGTATACTATTCACTAAACACCTAAAGGCACATTTGAAGGTGCATATTGTTTTACATGTACATGATATTATTTTAATTTATAGTATGCACAATCTGAGTCAATTGGCACCATTGAGTCTCACTCCTTCTTGTTTACAGAATGGAATGATGGCCAAGAGTTATCAATGGGACTTCATAAGTTTAGAAATTCAATGGAAACTGATGGATGGAAGATATCCCCCATCTCTCTCATACCTGATAAGGTATAGTATGATACTATAAAATATTATAGTATAAATAAATAGGGCTCTTATGCTATGATAAGAAATCGAATTATTATTATTATTATTATTATTATTATTATTATTATTGTTATTATTATTATTATTATTATTATTATTATTATTATTATTATTATTATTATTATTATAGATAACAAAAGCTGAAATTGATTCTGTTGAGTTACAACAAAATTTTCGTAAGCTCCAGTCCAGAATAATTCCATTGATTGAGTTCTCAGTTTATATTGATAATATTGAATCTGCTTCTAATGAACTAAAGACGGATCTTGACATTGAAGGTACTACTTCAAATGTTATTGTTAGGAGACAAAAGGAATAGAAAGAATAACAATGAACAATGAGTGCAATTTTTATGCGTGTTAGTTAGTTTTATACTTTTTGTTTTTGATTTTCTCATTAGAACTTGATGAGTGTATAGTTAGTAGTGTATAGTTAGTAGTATATAGTTATAGTTATGGTTAGTAGTCTCATGCCCCGCCCCTAAAGCGAAGGGGCTGGGTGACGAGACTAGTTAGTTAATTAGTTTTATACTTTTTGTTTGGTTTTTAATAATTTAGAATTAGCTGCTACAATCATTACAAAACAGTTGCCTTTTTCTTAGTATTCATAATGCTTGAAAGAAAGACTGAATAAAAGTGCTAGCATCAGTCTTGTTTACACAATAAAATGACTCCTCCAAGTCATTTTAATTCAAAAGCTCAATATTTTTTTTGAACAGTAGACTGCCATGATTAACTATAATTATTTTGCTATTATTATCAAGGATACAAATGAAAATTATAATGATGGTATTGATAAATTTCTTTAAAAAACATAATAATAATAATAGTAATAACACAAAAAGAACAACAACAAAGTAACAGTTATTTTTAATTTTTCTGCTCAACTGAAAAGACAGGATTGTTATTAGAAATGGTTGCAACAAAAACATGAACCTTGCTCCCCTCCTCTCCACTTGAAGCAACAGAAGGAGTAGAAGCTAAACTTTATGTCCTTTTGTTTAATCCTGTTATGTATTTATAACACTGCAACAATATGTGCTAGAATTTTAGTTGAAATTTTAAATGCATGA
>NW_003554796.1:0-1594 GCF_000090795.2 Amphimedon queenslandica | reverse complement strand
CCCGTATGCTGAGGCATCCACAAACACGATTGTCTGCCGTTTGGGATCGAAGAGTGCTAGACAACCCTCCGCACACAATGTTTCCTTTAACTCTTGGAACGCTTTCTCTTGGTTGTCACCCCAATACCACTGACGCTTTTTAGACAGCAGGTCTCAAATTGGCTTGGTCTTCACTGATAAATGTGCTAAAAACTTGTTGAGTTGGTTCAGTATTCCTAGGAACCGTCAGGTTTCGATATATTAGTAGTTCAAGGAGTATGGATGTCTTTAGTCTTCTCCAGATCAGGAGACACGCCCATCTCATTTACCACATGTCCTAAAAAGAAAATATTGTTAGTCTCTGATGTTGTTCTTTGGTTCTTTCAAATACGAGATCATCAATTAACCCAACCATGCCTTCTAAAGCACTCAGTATCTTGGAAATCTTCCTTTAGTTGTACTCTGGTGCTAAGGATACTTCAAATGAAGTCAATTGAACTTGAATCTTCCAAAAGGTGTGATAAACATGGTGAGCATTGAGGATTCTGGTCATAATTCAATCTGCCAAAACCCGGAATTCGCATCAAGTTTCGGGAAGTGTTTGGCATCTCCGATTTGAGTTAACACGCGATCAACTGATGGTGGAACGTGTCATTCTCTTTTTATGTAGTGGTTCAATCTCGTGAGGTTCACGCAGATCCTGATTTTGTGGTTGGTTTTAGGTACCACTACCATCCCGGCGCACCAATCACTTGGTTCGGTGACTCTGAAGATTACCACTTCGTTTTCCATTCTTGCTTGTTCAGCTTTGACCTCTGTATCTAATGGAACAGGAACTTATCGGGGTGTGGAGATTCAGAACAGTTTGGCATCGTCTTGAAATTCTATTTGATAGCTTCCCTTTATCTGTTCTAACCGATTAAACAATTCAGGAAACTTCTACATGACTCCTTTTATTAGTTCGATACAGTGTTGACTTAAGGTGAAGCGTATTGATAGTTGATCATCCTACCAATGGTGATTGTAGCCATTCCACTACGTATATTGTCTCTTGAGCTTTAGTCTCACCCTTCTACATGGTAGCTTCAAAACATCCTTTAACATCAAAAGAATAACAACTCGGACCAACGAGAGTTGTTGTCGGGCATTGTATTACCCCATCATGACGTTGACTATAAAGTGAGTATGGCATCACTGTCACGTCAGCTCCTTTGTCGATCTTGAATCGTTTTCGACAATTGTTTATATTCAATAAGGTTATCCATGGCTTTATCTCACACCCTGTTGTAACCACTCCCAAGAACTTCCACTCCTCGTCTGGTGGGTTGTCTCTGGTTTCTATTGTGTTAATGCTTCTATACACTCTTTCGTAGTGGCCTACTTCACCACATTTATGGTACTTTACCATCCTAGCATGGCATGTGTCCTTCCCAGAGGGATGATCTTTTTCACATCTTGTATAAACTTTGGGATGTGTCTTATGTGACCCCATCTCTTGTGGTTTGACCTTGGGTTGACCTGATTTCTTGGAGCTGTTGTTGTAGGGTCCCTTTGATGGCTGTTTTCTCACTCCATATACAGCTCTGCTATCTCTGGTTTCCCCTGTATCCCTCAT
>NW_003554795.1:0-1594 GCF_000090795.2 Amphimedon queenslandica | reverse complement strand
TCTCAGGTCATAATTTCACTATTTTTGTACTTTTTTCTACAGAATCCAGGCTCAGGATCATTAACTAGGTCATTCTACCTTAATGAAGTGGTCTGTAATATTTTAGAGCTGCATTCTCCACCAGTCATCATTTCACAGTTTTGTGCTGTGGACTTCAGGAGATCACAGCATCCTGACTTCTGGCTGGAACAACTTTAAACTTCTGAAATATGCTCTTCTGGCTACTCTTTTATTGTAAATAAATCGATAGCAAGTTAGGATGATCAGAAACACTGAAAACAACGGTGAAAGTCAAGGAGATCTGCTGCTTGCAGTTTTGATATAGCTTATTTAGATTTGTTGATATATTTTATGCTGATAGATATTTATGTGCTGCACACATGTTAGCAAATTTCATAGGTACAGTATAAAGTATATAATAGATATAAAATAAAATATAAACTCATTAATAATTCATGAGCCATTTTCAGCCAAGGATTTGTGCAGATAAAAATGTACGGGATTATCCGATCTTCGTTCCGTTGGCGGCAAGACTGGTTTAGTATAGAAACAGTGCTTTTTAATAATTTTAGCTATTTTTTCTATGATTCTTTCTTTATTACCAACTTATTTCAGGGAAAAAAATTTTGGGTGTAGTTACCCTTTAAGAAAATTGGCCACTTTTCAAAAACTACCCTGTACTATAGCCCATGGTTTTTTCCAAAAAATGGCTCCAAAATCACCCCAAATTTTTATTACATTTTTTTATACATATTGATGCCCTAATGCTGTGTAGAATTTTGAAGTGATTCTGACTGAAATTTTTTGAGTTATGGCCATTTAAAAAAATCAGCCAATCTCAAAAATTGCCCTGTACTATAGCCCATGATCATTTCCAAAAAATGGCTCGAAAATCTCCCCAAATTTTTACTGCATTTTTGATATATTTTGATATCCTTATTCTGTGTAGAAAGTTTGAGGAGATTTCAACTAAAAATTTTTGAGTTATGGCCATTAAAAAAATTGGTCAGTTTTCGAAAATTACCCCTGTACTATAGCCCATGGTTTCTTCCAAAAATTGGTCCCGAAATCACCCCCAATTTTTATTACATTTTTTGATACATATTGATGTCCTTATTCTGTGTAGAAAGTTGAGGTAATTCCAACTAAAAATTTATGAGTTATGGCCATTTTAGAAAATCGGCCAATTTTCGAAAATTACCCTGTACTATAGCCCATGGTTTTTTCCAAAAAATGGCTCCAAAATCACCCCCAATTTTTAATAAATTTTCTGATACATATTGATGTCCTTATGCTGTGTAGAAAGTTTGAAGTGATTCCGACTAAAAATTTTCCAGTTATGGCCATTTTTAGAATGAAAAATACCCAAAGCTATTAGTAACGCGGTAGCGTTACTAAGTAGGATTCACCCCCAAACAAAATGGCTGCCACGACTTTTGCAGCCTTGCTATACCAGGAAAACGAGCTCCTATGCTTACCAGACTTCTTAGAGGACCTTATCTTGACCAGAGGACTCCAATGGTACCACTAGCGTGGCTCTAGACCTTTTCTGGGAGAAAAATCAAAAATCTGCAAACCGGCCGTTTTGTTCAGC
>NW_003554794.1:0-1594 GCF_000090795.2 Amphimedon queenslandica | reverse complement strand
GGATCAGTAGCTGCTAAGTACAGGTCATATTACGCTAAGGACACTCTTAGAGACACGACTAAGAAGACACTCCACAGACCAGAGCTGCTTCACTGGGACGACAAGAAAGAGAGAGAGGACAGAAATAAGAACAGGAACGACTTATTTCTGTTATACCCTGAACTACTGGTATGTACGTTATGTACAGAATCCTACTTGCCCTTTTTTCAATTACTTTTTTATGAATTTTCTCTAGAATCCTACTTAATCTTGTCTGTACATGTACAATAATAATTCTAGGCAGGGGGGGTCCCCTGTATTCTAACTACATTCTCTCATGTAATGCATTTTTGTTGTTTTTTCATTTAATGCTTAAACCTCATCCCATTGTGTTTGTTTAACGCCCCCACACTAATGAACCAGGCAGTTCTATTCTATTGCAGGCAATCTAGTAATAGTTCCTTTGATTGACTTTAAATGACATTTTATTTTCTATCTGAAATTACCAACCACTTTATAAGATAAAACTGCACCAAATTAAAACATTAATAAAATGCTTATTTATTTGATTATTTTTATATTTTTTATTTATTTTCATAGCATCAAGCTCCATTGGATGATACAGTATCTCTACCCTTACCATATAAGGAGGTGTTGCATCATCAGGTCACTGTCATATGTAAGGAACTCTCTCTCAAACTGACACTGAGCAGACACGGGAAGAAGCAGCTGGTGAATAATTGTTGTGTTATTATTGTTGTTTTTTTGAAAAGAATTTTGGCTATTTTATGAATTTTGTGTAGCAAATTTGCCTCAAAAATTACCAGCCAATCGTTAAATTTTTAGCAATTCACCACAAAATTTTGTTAGCTACAATGTACATGTACATGTACATGTATGTGAGTTATATTTCTTTATCAGTTGGAGCCATTTTATGTGAGGCTCTCATTATTTGATGCTGCTAAAGGAATGAAGATATCAGAGGATTTCCACATTGATTTCAACGAATCAGAATCATTGATCAGAGATGATACTGAATCAACTGATGATACTGATATCAACAAACTAGCAAGAACTACCAACCAAGTACACACACACACTCTCTCTCTCTTTCCTGTTATTCTCAGCCATGACTTTCATCCTTTCATATCATTATATATATGTATACAAGTACATATAAACTTTATTTATTTTATTCCAATGCAGGCCTTATTCTCAGTTACATTCCCCCACCCTGAGGTGTTCATTGTTGCCAGGATTGAGAAGGTTCTTCAAGGAGGAATATCAACATGTACCGAACCTTACATGAAACCAACTGATAGTCTAAAGGTACAGCCAGTACATATATATATACCTATAGTGTACATGTATATGTACATATACATGTACATGTATATACGTGTACACATAATATGATGCTTCTTAACTGTTTCTCTGTTAGATGGTTGACAAGTTCTCCAAACAGGTTACCAGCGTGAGGGAGAGACTGGGACAGTACAGGATGCCTTTTGCTTGGGCAGCAAAGTATGGTACATGTACATGTATTACTATTAATGGTCATCAGTTAATGTTCATCTTATCATGTATACATGTATCTACCTAACTACATGTACAT
>NW_003554793.1:0-1595 GCF_000090795.2 Amphimedon queenslandica | reverse complement strand
AAATCAGCAAAAGTCATGTTTAGCGTTACTAATTTTAGCGTTTTTAACCAAATTAACTATAAATAATAACCATTGTAATGAATAATAATTATTTTGGCGTCTATTTAATTTAGCGGTTTAAAGTTCTCTCGCTAATATCGCTAAATTTAGTAGACGCTAGAAATAGTAGGCTTAAGGTATATTGATGTTAGTTTAGTCTTTATCTCTGTCTACTTGTCTACCTTCTTTTTTATTTCATTTATTCATCTCTATTATGTTTTCACCTCTTCTTCCTCACTGTCTACCTTTTCTCTTCTGACCTTTATCCACTCCTCTCTCTCTCTCTCTCTCTCTCTCTCTCTCTCTCTCTCTCTCTCTCTCTCTCTCTCTCTCTCTCTCTCTCTCTCTCTCAGTTCTCACTAAAGGTCAATGGACAGTAAGTGAAGTACTAGATTCTACTGATCTTACTAAAGAGGCCTATCAACACAAATATCAATCATTCCTTAAAACAAGACAATGGTGGCAAGATCGTTGTTCTATAGTCCATCCAACAGAAAAGGAAGTACAACAGCAGCAGTACATACAAGTACTGCAACACGAGTTAAGAGTATTTGAAGTAAATAAAACCTCACTGCAGGAAGCACTCCTTGAGGCTAGTCAGCAAGGTATAGTCCTCTACTGTGTGTGTGTGTTTATTATTTTGTGATTTGTGAATAAACTTTACATTAAGAGGTGATATATCTGACACATTTAATTACTAATGACACATTATGACATGATTGTTAATTATTGTTAATAGTGTATATGTGTATTGGTTAGGTGATGTTACTGATGATACTTACACTAAGACTCCTCCTCCTCCTGCTAGTGTTGATGATTCTAAAGTGAAGAGTTCAATACAAGAATGGAAGAACATTACTGGTGAGGTTATACCATGAGTACATTACTGTATATCTAATGATGAGATAATACATTGAATTTTATGTAGAAGAGATTGAGAAACTTAAAGCTAATATAATGATGCTGACTGAAGAGAAATCAGAATTAGAGGAAAAGAATGAGAATTCAACTGGTAATACTATCAGTATTGCTCCATATAGTGTATAGTTTTCATTAGAAGAGAATGAGAAACTTAAAGCTAAAGCTGTTGATGATGATATGGTAATTGCTAAACTGACAAAAGAGAAATTACAACTAAAGGAAGAGTTGCAGTCAATGAAAGACACCACAACTGCTGGTAAGAGTATCAGTACATTAATTATTAGTAAATGCATTTCTATTTTGTGTAGAAGATAGTGAGAAGGAATTAAAGGAGAGAGAGCCAGTCAAAGATATTGGTATTCAGTTTGATTATATTGTTCCTTCAATGGGTAAGAGATACATGTACATAGTAATTTTAATACCATTGTTATAAGCTTTGGAATTTGTTATCACTAGTAGACATTAATTGACTTCATTAACCCACAAATATTTCATTGTATAAACAAAACTGATTATGTGTACTCACTCCTTCATGTATATCAGGGTTTCCCACAAAGCAGCTAAACAGCATGAGCTTCATGAGCTACAAGCACTACAATACAGTACATAGCATTTGAAGCATTTTTAAAAATTCA
>NW_003554792.1:0-1595 GCF_000090795.2 Amphimedon queenslandica | reverse complement strand
GAGATCATAGATTAGCTGCTAGTAATGATGAGCCTCATCCAATTACTGTCTGTCATACTGAAGATCCACCAGTAGTTGGTTGCAGTCTTGAGCCTCATCTTCATCCTATCCCAATAGACAATGAGAGGCAAAACTGCTGGCTAACGAGTAAGTATACTTCAATGATTTTTTATTTTATAAGAATCATTTCTTATAGATCCAGTTGCTTCATCAGATGTTGCTACAGACAACTTTTTACCAGAAGGTTCTGTATTAAGTAAGTGAATGTGTTAGTTTTATTATTATTAGATAATGTGTGTATTTATTTACAGATGATTCTCATGCTCCAGTTATACTGAAAGCTATCAAAAAGATTGTCAAAGAATGGGACACACTAGGATTATATCTTGGAGTGAAAAATGAAGATTTAGAATCAATTGATTTTAATTCCTTACATCAAATAAATGTATGCCGCAAAAACATGATAATTCACTGGTTAAAGACTGGTACTGCTACAAGGGAAAAGCTGATAAAAGCACTTAAGGATTTGGAAAGAATTGATGTTGCTGCTAAAGTAAAGCGTCTACCTAAACAATAATAATAATTATTATTATATTAATGTTATTTCTCAATCTTTTCTTCATTTTTACTCACATGCATTTCCTTCTTTTCCTTTTCCCCTCTATTTCTTTCTCTTCAATGGTATTATTATTGGCCTCGCCTACGCGAGGTATAGGTAGTTGTTGTGTGTGTCTGTCATTCATTCATTTATTCATTCATTCTGTACAACTGAAATTTGTTTTTAATAAACAATAACTTTAGCACAGCGTGTTCTAAGCTCCTAAATCTTTCTTTTTGACGTAGAAAAGTCTTTTTTAACTGTTTTGTGTTGCTCAAATACAAGTGCTAGGTACAGAAGCTTCAAAGTAAAAAAAAATCGAGTAGTTGGGCCATGTTCCGACGTAGCTGAAGCTAGCCCCACATTGCCCAGCCTCACATTCCATAGTAACCACAAGGAATTGCACACGCCCACGCAACTTCTTAACCACGAATGTGAGGCTACAAGGAGAATGTGAGGCTCGATGCAAAGACCCGGGCCAAGCAGCCAGAGCCAAACTGAATAACTTGGCTCTTTACTTGTCGTACTCAAACTATTCCTAGTTATAGGCTGGCTTGATTAACTTGAGTATCTCTTGGTATGTTATAATTTTGTAACAAATTTCAATTTATTTTAATTTTACTGTCACAATAATGATATATAATAATAATGATAAATAATATATAATAGGAAGTGGATATTGGTCCGGCAGCCGGACGCCTACTGCGCGGCTATTGGTCCGGCAGTCCCTATATAGTATACTGGGGCTTCGCCCCAGTATACTAATACACGATTTTATATACAGATAACAAGTAAAATACGACAATCAGCAACGTTGATGCAGCAGGGTTGCGGTGGTGTAGTGGAGAGGCTGGTCTGGATTGCAAGGATGGGGTCAGCGGTTCGAATCCTGTCGGGGCTATTGACTAAAACTATGCTGAAATGTTTGATTTTTTTTTCTTTTTTTTTTCACTTTTTTTACTTTTTTTTTTAAATAACACTCTCTCGTACATCTTAG
>NW_003554791.1:0-1595 GCF_000090795.2 Amphimedon queenslandica | reverse complement strand
CATTACCTCCCATCTGTGATGTAGTGATTGCAAACCTACTGACAACCAGCAGCAAATGTTTCAACATAAAAGTCAATGTGATGTCTACACCACACCAAACTGGATCCACTGAATGTGGACTTTATGCTATTGCAATAGCAACTGCTCTTGCTTATGATGTTGATCCATCATCTATAATATTCTAACAAAATGAGATGCGACAACACTTTTTACAATGTTTGGAACAAAAGAGAATGACACCGTTTCCAGTTGCTAAGACTCGCAGGTCTCTTGTCTCTTAACAAGACGATCCTCAAGGAAGTGTACTGATGTCTACAGCTGCCCACAATGCTTAAAGGGAGATAATGGTGATATAATGGTACAATGTGAGGGCTGTGAAGTGTGGTATCATGAAGATTGTGTTCCAACTTTCAAAGCAGAGGATGAATGGTATGGCCCACTGTGCTGCAAATCCCAAGACAAGTACACCAAGCTAGACTAAAACACACTACAAACTAAAATTAAGCTATTTTCAGTATTTAAATAGTAGTTACCCTTTAATAATCAAATTGAAAACTAAAATAATCCTACAGTAATCTTCATAATCCTCATAATCCTTCAAATAATCTGATAATCTCAAGGATAATCTTCATAATCTTCTTCATAATCTTGTAATCCATCGTAATCCATCTAATCTCAGTAATCTTGATTATAATCCTATAATCAGCATAATCCCGTACACTTTTCAGAGCCATTGCGGACCCCTCGGGTCAAGCTGATGTCTTTGTTACTCTGTATTGCTATTTTAAGCATACTGCCTAGGTCAAAGATGATGATCTTCCCCATCACTGGTGTCCACACTGATTTGTAGACATGGTGCCCCTTGACACAAGATTCCGTCTCAAACATTGAATCTGCCGTGTTTTAATTAAATAAGGCGTGGTCATTATTATTATTAAAATAAAATCAAGAAAATATTTATCACGGAATTTAAAATTTCTCCATAAATTTCATTATTCACGAAATTTTAAGCCTCGAAAATTTTTGGCTATACGGTATTTGCACCAAATGGTCTCTCTTGTATAAGTTGTAATGGTAAACTCCTTTAACATTATGCAGTATTGTTGCTGCTATTGTTACATCATCTAGTCACGTACACACAGGGAGTGGGCCACACTATACTCAGTACACTGTAAATCTATCTACAAAGCTATCTGCTGAGCTATCACAACAGTTTCACATGATTTGATAACACACCCAGACATTTCTTTAGTCAACAATGTTGTCACTACAAGTGGTTGTCTTCTTGTTGAGTAGTTCACCTTCCTCAGGTAAGACACTGGATGTGTATAATAACAACTGTATAGGTTTTTATAGGTATCTACCCAGAGGCGTATTTAGGGGGGGGGGGCTGAGGGGGCTTGAGCACCCCCCTCAGGGCTGGGCTCAGAAAAAATTACTAAAGTCCTGGACTCTTGCATCACTACCAAGCCTCTTAACAAAGTTATCTAGCCCCCTGGTCATGATTTCAGCAGTTTCCAGTGCTTTAAGGAGCAATCAGAAGTACCAGTAACATGCTTGAAATGATCTTGGCCCCACCCGTAATTGACGAAAAT
>NW_003554790.1:0-1595 GCF_000090795.2 Amphimedon queenslandica | reverse complement strand
GTGTTGATAGAAGAAGATGAAAGAAGAAGAAGAAGAAAATGTCTGAAGAATTTTGCAGAAATTTGAATTTGGGCCTATTCTCCAGAATTGATCACGCGACATTGCGGCCTACTTTAAAGGTACCAGGAGAATCGCTCACTGAAGGAGAACTCATCTAAGCCATTTATAAGGCTGTACAAGCTAAGATAAAAGAGTTATAATCATTTGAAAATTATAAATTTGGTCGCCATCTTGAAAAATCAACCTCAACCCTACATATAGGCTACCGCCTATATAATAACGTATACTGCATGTCTGCATATACATGTCAGTTTGAATTATGGTACAGTTTGACTATAGTGCAGGTACTAATGGCATACTAGTCATAGTTATAGTAGCATCTCATTACAGAATCTCCAAAGCCAGTTCAGCCAAAGAAAAGAAAACTGAAGGAGAAAGATTCATGGAAAAAGCTATAGAGGGGTTTATGAAGTATCAGGCAGAAGCTGAAGAAAAGTTGATGCAAAACAAAGACGATCGTTGGAAGAAAGAAGTTGAACTGGAAGAGAAAAAAAGAAGAAAAGATCAAGAGCATGAGATTAGGCTCTTTCAGATGCTGGGAGAAATGCTGCAACCACCTACTGCCTCACAATTTGACTATGCATACTAATTATTAATATTATTGACAGAAGAAGAGAGACTGGTGGAGAAAGATTTAAAATAAAAAATATTATATGTATTACATAATATAATTACTTATTATGACATATATATCGGTATTATGTTATATAAATAATGACTACATACATATATGTGTTAAGATATAAATTCTACAAGTTGTCAGTCTGAAAATAGGCCATTAGTGTTTTTCTAGTTTCCGTTGCATTTCCAGAAGATGGTTCAGCTATATGACTATCGGTTTCAATTTTGACAATGGGGTCTTCTAACTAATCAGTATTACAAAGGTTACCATTTACTTCACAAATGTTATTATTATTATTATTATTATTATTAACACTTTACAGGTGTTGTAAGAAAAAAATAGAGAGACAGAGGGAAAGAAAGAAAAGGAGTAGCCTGATGGATATGCAACAGAGAAGCTGGATACCAATATAAATAAGAGTAGAGTAGTACAACAAAAGAAGGTAGAGAAAAGGAAAGACATTTAGAAACTAGATAAGTTAGTGGGTGTAGGCAAAGACAAAACATTTATTACATAAACACATAAAACTAAAAGTACAAGGATTGTTACCATGAAAGTGATATAAAAAATAGCACCAAAGGAATTTCTTAAGCTTAATACAAAGGGTGTCAATAGATAGGGATAGGTCAAAGGCAGGGAGCTTATTTCAGAGTCTGGGAAGACAATTGAAATACAAGCGGGATGAAAGAGTAGAGTAGGGAGTGTTATGTTTGAGTTTATTAAGTTTAGAAGCCCTGGAGTTACTGTGTACAAAGGAAATATATGAGGAGAGATCAAAATTGCTCCCAGAGTCCTTATAACAGCAAAACATGAAAGATGCATCAAGTACTCGAGGTACATAGCTAACGGTAACAGATTGAGTCGAATCAGATGATCTTTATAGGTACACTTGTAATCTGACAAATATAAACTT
>NW_003554789.1:0-1595 GCF_000090795.2 Amphimedon queenslandica | reverse complement strand
GACTCAAGACCCAGATGGTGCTCCAGTAGTCGGCATTGCTGAACAATGGAGACTCCCAGAGGATCAGTGATGAGACTAGGAGTGAGTATCTGTGAGCTGAGGTTAGTAGATGTATCTTTAGTTAGTAGTTTAGACAGGAATTTCAATTTTCTAATTAGCACAAGACTGGCAATAGAGAGCAGCATTGTCTGCTGCGCATGCGCAGATCCCCCTGTATAAAGGAATGGGCCAACCTGAAAGCTGCTCGAGCTGAGAAAGTCTGGAGTTAATTGGTAGGTGTGGCCAGTATTGTCTGCTGCGCATGCGCAGATCCCCTGTGTAAAGGAATGGGCCAACCTGAAAGCTGCTCGAGCTGAGGAGGATCTTCTATTGACCGGATATTGCGCAATACATCAAAGGGATTGCTCACTGTGCAAGCCCATGCATGCCCCGGGCAAGCCATGTCACGACCTGGGCTTGCCCGTACAGTAACCTTTCAATTAATTGTGATCTGCGCATGCGCAGATCCCCCTGTATAAAGGAATGGGCCAACCTGAAAGCTGCTCGAGCTGAGGAAGTCTGAGTTAATTGGTAGGTGTGGTTAATGATTGTGGCCCATCCTACATACTAGTGAAGATGTCTGGTGTAAGGAGACTTATTCCTGTTAACAAATTGACTCTGGCTGGGACTTAAAATATTAAAAGACCTTCTTTCTTGATGTCTTTGGGGGACGGGCCGTCTTTCATTATCATTGGGGACTTGTACACAATCCTGGCCTGTCCGAGGCTTACCTCATCCATTACAACTGTAATTACACTATAGATCAATACTGTATATAATATTGTGTGTGTATAACTCAGAAGCATGAGTTTTACTGTATTACTGAACATGTACAATTAGGTAAAGTACGGTTTAAAATACAGTACAATACTGTTTTAACTGCTGTATATTAGTGTTTTTACTGTTCTATTTATAGTTAGATGGACTTTGATGTACACTAATGAAGTTTTACTCTTTTTCAAGATGATAGATCATCTTTTACCAAGATAGGACAGCTTTTATTCATTATATCTTTTTAATTGTACAACATTACTGTACATACGACTGTTGTTTAATAACTGTGTGATGTGTAGACTGTTTTACCTGTATTTTAGTGTAGTATCAAGTTTATTATAACAATAACAATGACTATTTAGCTAACTATTAGGTGTGATGATGGCAGTAGTGTCGTTATTACTCAAAGAATGTATTATTAATAAATGAATTAAGGAGATTGCGCAATACTTCTTTGCATGTGCAGAAGGTCAAGTGGTGTCTACTGCGCATGCGCAGATCTCCTGTGTAAAGGAATGGGCCAACCTGAAAGCTGCTCGAGCTGAGGTCTGAGTTAATTGGTAGGTGTGGTTAATGATTGTGGCCCATCCTACATACTAGTGAAGATGTCTGGTGTAAGGAGACTTATTTATGTTAACAAATTGACTTTGGCTGGGACTTAGAATATTAAAGGACCTTCTTTCTTGATGTCTTTTGGCGACAGGCCGTCTTTCACTATCATTGGGGACTTGTACACAATCCTGGCCTGTCCGAGGCTTACCTCATCCATTACAACTGTAATT
>NW_003554788.1:0-1595 GCF_000090795.2 Amphimedon queenslandica | reverse complement strand
GATATTGTAGCTGTCTGCCCCCAGTGTTTAGTATACTCTGGAACCAAAGGAATCTGCATTTTCCAGTCTAATACTTCCACAATCCCTCGTTCGATATAAGGATGCATGAGTTCGTAATATGACTCCGAAATATTTTGAAGATAAACGGTGATGACTTTGGCCCCTAAGGCAATATTGAGCTCTACCCAATCCACCAGCAGCTGTGGCTCATTCAAATCGTACAGTCCCTTATGGAGGCAAACTCCAAAATCATGGTCTCTTTTTTGTTTGCGTGTGTCTTTGATTTGAATGAGTTTAGAATGTCCCCCAGTGCAGGTTGAATTGGTAGTTAAAGTGGCTGAGACTGGAGGCGTGGATGAATCAATCATCTTAATGTTTCTCATTAAGTAGTGAACATAAAGCTCTCTCACGTCATGTCTTAGATCCAGTTCTCCGCTGTGCCCCCAGTACTCTAGTCTAGTGCATACAGAGCTTCCGTTATCATAAACTAGGTTAGCATATATAAGTGGTTTCCTCTTCTCCCTGTCATCGTGCATTGTAATGAAAGCAACTGCAGTGTAGTTTGGATCTCTTGTGTCAAAATATGCCATACGTCTTGCCTATAAAATACAACAGAAATTACTGAATTATACACTATTTTATTACAAAGTACACTGACACAGTGGAATGTATAGAATTTTTAAAATGACTCATCAATCTACACATAATGTAAAGCTGCACACATACGTAGTACAACCCCAACATTACTATCATTTTTTAAAGTGCTAAATTTTTGGCTGCAGTTAGCCTTTAAATGCTTACTATAGTTCTAGATGTGATTCTGGTCCATAAGTGATCCATTGACTTTGGATGATAATGGAACGTATCCTATAAAAAGAGGAGACACATGAAAAACTAATCATATGCATACAACAGATTGTCATTCAGTTTTACAGAATTGGGCAGCCGCTGCTAAGCCATAACAAAAATATGTCACCTATACTCGGAATACTGAAACCCTGGTTGAGGACTCAGGAATAAACAAACATATTTGTAGCATAATTATGAAACTGCAAGGTTCTGTTATTGCCAATTCACACTGTGATCATAATTTACTTAAAAAAACATACTTGCTGCGTATGAATATCAGTAACAAGTAGGGCTAGGCAAATTAATTTGGAGTATAATAGGGCAATTTATTATGCTGGCATAAGGGGAGCATAATGGGTCAAAAATTTTTGGCTGACCACATGATTTTAAGTCCTAGTAAAACAACCCAACCACTTAATACTCACCCCCTCAAGCAATACAAGTGTGGCAAGTTCAATGGCTCAGGCTATACTATTTTGTAGTAACTCAAAGTCTGGAAACATTTTCAGATTTTGGCATTACTATAATATTACAATTACAACAGATGAATATAGATGTAACTTAACTATGAGCATAATTGGCATGATAGCCTTTGATAGGATGGAATGCCAAAAGCATAATAGGCAAATGATCGAAGCAAAATTTGCCTACCCCTAGTGACAAGCCATCTATTTAACTCACCTTTTCCTCAGTAATTATTGGATGAAGAGAAGTCCTAAGAAAAGAAATAGTTATCAAGCTGAAGC
>NW_003554787.1:0-1595 GCF_000090795.2 Amphimedon queenslandica | reverse complement strand
TTACAAAAATCCATGTACTTATAGTACAGGAACTTTTGTCCGATTTTGAAGCAACTTTAAAAAATCATAGAAAATCCACACTTGATTGGAATTAGCTCAATCTTTCTACACTGCATAAGTACATGTACATGCATCAGGAAATGTAATAAAATTCAGGAATTTTTTACTTGTCAATTTTTGTAAAATTTTACAAAAATCCCTGTATTATAGTACAAGGACTTTTGTCCAATTTTTAAGCAAATTAAAAAAATCATAAAAAATCCAAACTTGATTGGAATCAGCTCAATCTCGCTACTCAGCATAAGGACATCAATATGTATCAGAAAATGTAATAAAAATTTGGAGTGATTTTTTGGCCATTTTTGTAAAGATGGTATGGTACATACAGTAAGTTGGCCCATTCCTTTACACAGGAGGCCTGCGCATGCGCAGTAGACACCACTCAACCTTCTGCACATGCAAAGAAGTATTGCGCAATCTCCTTAATTTATTTATTAATAATACATTCTTTAGAGTAATAACATCACTACTGCCATTATCACACCTAATAGTTAGCTAAATAGTCATTGTTATTGTTATAATAAACTTCATACTACACTAAAATACAGGTAAAACAGTTTACCTACCACAGTAATTAAACAACAACAGTTAAATATCTCAGTATATACAGTAATGTTGTACAATGAAAAAGATATAATGAATATAAGCTGTCCTATCTTGGTAAAAGATGATCTATCACCTTGAAAAAGAGTAAGACTTCATTAGTGTACATCAAAGTCCATCTCACTATAAATAGAACAGTAAAAACACTAATATACAGCAGTTAAAACAGCATTGTACTGTATTTTAAACAACACTTTACCTAATTGTACACGTTCAGTAATACAGTAAAACTCATGCTTATGAGTTATACATACAAAATATTATATATACATACAGTATTGATCTATAGTGTAATTACAGTTGTAATGGATGAGGTAAGCCTCCAGGATTGAGTACAAGTCCCCAATGATAGTGAAAGACGGCCGTCGCCCAAAGATATCAAGAAAGAAGGTCCTTTAATATTTTAAGTCCCAGCCAGAGTCAATTTGTTAACAAGAATAAGTCTCCTTGCGAATTGCACACTAGTATGTAGGATGGGCCATAATCATTAACCACACCTACCAATTAACTCAGACCTCCTCAGCTCGAGCAGCTTTCAGGTTGGCCCATTCCTTTATACAGGGGGATCTGCGCATGCGCAGATCACAATTAATTAAATGGCTTCTGCTTGCCCGAGGCATGCATGGGCTTGCCCGGGGCGCAATCCCTTTGATGTATTGCGCAATATCCGGTCACTAGAAGATCCTCCTCAGCTCGAGCAGCTTTCAGGTTGGCCCATTCCTTTATACAGGAGGATCTGCGCATGCGCAGCAGACAATACTGCTAGGGGTGCGGGGATTATGCTGGAATAATTTTAGGAATAATAGGTTCCTTAAGAATACTAGCATAAATTAAGAATAAACGGTAGTGAACGGGAATAAAAATGGCTACTCTATGTGTTGTGACATACTCCATGTGTTGAATAGTGGAATTGAGTGCTGGAATTGCAATTC
>NW_003554786.1:0-1596 GCF_000090795.2 Amphimedon queenslandica | reverse complement strand
TTTAGTTCTATTTTATGTTTTATACAACCTATTGAATAGAAATGGTGTTGGCGACCTCCGGTGTGTTCTAATCAATACAGTGGTGTGATAGCTAATGTTACAGGCCCTTTGGTTTTTATGTTAAGGGTACAAAACAAACCTCTCAAACTAATCAGTAAGTTACAGAAAGATCCAACCGTATTTCTAAACGAAACATAGTGGGTGACCTCCACATTATGAATCTCTATTGAGTGGTTGAATAAGTTATTGTCTTCTGTCTAACACTACTGAGATAAGGGTACAAAAAACAAAATGTCATTCTAAGCATTCTAATTCCAGAGCAAACATTCAGTGCAAATGATGATGCTAGAAATATAAAAATTAGTCTGGGGATTGATGCTAGTCTCTTCTACTTCCTTTGATATAAATAATGACGTATAGTGACACCACTGCTGGAATGACAGGTCTCACAAAGACAGCTCTTGCTCAAAGACAGCCTCTGTTGCTAGATGCAAATGTCAACTAGCAGTATAGCATCCGTATCCTAGCGATGTAAACGGAGATGCCCCGTTTCCAATCCCTCTGTACTCTAATATCTACGAGATAATTGGTAAGATAATTCATGTAAGATCTTAAATAAGATTGGGCCTGTAAATCTTATCAGGGATATTGTAAGATAATTCATGTAAGATCTTAAGTAAGATCCGGCCTATAAATCTTATCAGGGATATTGTAAGATAATTCATGTAAGATCTTAAGTAAGATCCGGCCTATAAATCTTATCAGGGATATTGTAAGATAATTCATGTAAGATCTTAAGTAAGATCCGGCATATAAATCTTATCAGGGATATTGTAAGATAATTCATGTAAGATCTTAAGTAAGATCCGGCCTATAAATCTTATCAGTGATATTGTAAGATAATTCATGTAAGATCTTAAGTAAGATCCGGCCTATAAATCTTATCAGTGATATTGTAAGATAATTCATGTAAGATCTTAAGTAAGATCTGGCCTATAAATCTTATCAGGGATATTGTAAGATAATTCATGTAAGATCTTAAGTAAGATCCGGCCTATAAATCTTATCAGGGATATTGTAAGATAATTCATGTAAGATCTTAAGTAAGATCCGGCCTATAAATCTTATCAGGGATATTGTAAGATAATTCATGTAAGATCTTAAGTAAGATCCGGCCTATAAATTTTATCAGGGATATTGTAAGATAATTCATGTAAGATCTTAAGTAAGATCCGGCATATAAATCTTATCAGGGATATTGTAAGATAATTCATGTAAGATCTTAAGTAAGATCCGGCCTATAAATCTTATCAGGGATATTGTAAGATAATTCATGTAAGATCTTAAGTAAGACTAAGCCTGTATATGATAGCTAAGATCGATCAGACTAAATCCAAATAAGATCTTAAAAGATTGTTCTTAACTCTTATCTCACCTTATCTTGTAGTGGATGATTTAACTATTATTACAGTTATTATTATTACTATTATTATTATTATCATTATTACAACTACAGTTATTGTTATTATAACTTGTGTGCACATGCGCATAACACATTATCTTCTCTCAGATTTCTCTCTCATGTTAGCATCTTTC
>NW_003554785.1:0-1596 GCF_000090795.2 Amphimedon queenslandica | reverse complement strand
GCGTACCTCCTCATTTTTGCCTTTTCTTCCAAACTTAGCTTCATATAAGATCCTCGTTTCTTCAGCAACACTTCATCTTCAGTCGAAACGGTTGATGGTACATCGGAGCGATTCTTCACTAAGTTCTTATCATTTTGAACTTTTTAAAGTATTTAAAAATGGACATCCTTAATCCTTCACTGCAATTTTGTCTAATTTGATTTGATGATTTCTTGACAAGACTTTGCACCTGGTATAAATTATGATGTGGGCATGTAGATCTATGATGTGGGCGTGTAGAGAAAGGGTTAATTTTAAATTTTAATAGATTTTTTATCCCACAAAAATTTAATTGCAACGAATTCTTTTAAGTTTATGATAGGCTAAATTCTGGTTACATTAATAGTCTCCAATTCAACAATCATTTAAAAAAATAATGATTATAACTTGTATTCATTTTAAATTAGTGTCTAAACATAAAGCAGTTCATTTTAAAATAGTCTCTAAACATGAAGTGCCAATGTAGTTTCTAATGTAGTTGTGACTTTTTTTACGTGTGGAATATGATCCATACTGTCAATACAGTCTTGTATTAAATCTTTATTTATGACTAATTTGACAGATCCAGATATCAAATGCCCATACCCCACTGGAAGTTTGCATTAAAAAGAACTTTCATTTCTCCTTTCGTTTGCCAGACACAGTGAATTTTATCAGCTTGAAAGCATTGCATAGTCTGTGAATTAAATGATACGTAAAGTCATTGAGAAATTAAAATTAATGATTGAGGAGGGATTGTTTAATTGGCTACCAAAATGCACACTTAACACAAAACAAAAGTATGATTTAAATTTAAAGCACTGCATGAAGGATAAATGTCACACCTTTTGAAACGGAATTACTGAAAGCCATGCATGTTTGGCATTTATTAGAACTTGAGACAGGTTAGTAGCCTGCAAAACTAGGTAACACTGTCCTAAATTGCTCTCACAATGAGCGTAGCGTATAGTAGGTAAGACTAGCATAAAAATAATACTGTTATAAAACGCACCATATCATCAGTAATAATCTAAGGCAGTGAATGGTAATTACTGACACAGGAATGAATGGTGAATCTGACTTGAACTGGATATCCTATAACTATTAAAGCAGGTAATAAATTGACTTGTTACAAAAAACTATTAATTTTTTTAATTTTACTTTTCTAGGTGTGTTGACGCACTACTTCTCAGCTGATTCAGCTCAAATTCAGTTGTTAAAATGTGCCACCACACCCCATTCATTCTTAATTAATTTTTTAGCGATTTGTTAAATCAGAAAAACATTATTACACAGGTCATGTAAGTTTTATTTATGTTGTATCATATATCTTTGTGGAGAGCCTTTGTGAGTGTCTCACAAAGGCTGTTACTGTAAAGTTGAGGCTAGCTAACTTCAAAATTCTACATACTTTAACCCAACCAACCCATCCATCAGTATGATAATAGTAAAAATCTAGGGATTTATATGCTTTCAAACTTTCCCCGGTATAAACACAGGGAGTTTTAATGAGTCCATCGGGGTCTTTTACCCTTGGCCAATTGGGCCAGTCTTCTCTAGCAATGCAGGCTAGCTCTA
>NW_003554784.1:0-1596 GCF_000090795.2 Amphimedon queenslandica | reverse complement strand
GAATCCTACTTCATTCTTGTTTTTTTAAATTTTTTATGTTCTTGTTTGTGTTGATTTTTTAATAATATTTCGTATTTTCATTGGTCGTTCGGAATCCTACTTCATCTTTTTTTATAAATTTTTTATGTTTTTGTTTGTGTTGATTTTTAAAATAATATTTATAGTATTTCTTTAGTTGCAATTGTGATACCTGTTGATTTTACACAAACAATAATTTTCTTTATTATTATCATTGTTATAAAATTTATGAGAGACAGCATCAAATAGCAGGCCCGTAGCCAGGGGGGTTCGGGGGGTTCGGACGAACCCCCTGTTGTAGCTGCAAAAAAGTTTTAGATTAGCTCCTGTCATGAAGAACAGCACTGCAAAAGCAGGATTAGCATTTTGGCAACAGCGAGAAGCACAGATAGCCATTTTAGCTGAGTCAGCACATGGCTGAGATGCGTAAATCAAGACCACGCCTACCAACCACGCCTATTATTCGTCAAAATTTTAGCTGCGCGCTTCGCGCGCAGCAATTTCCGAACCCCCTAATTTAAGTTCCTGGCTACGGCCCTGAATAGACATGCTGAAGGAATTAGTCTTGACACAAGTCCTTGTTCAAGAACCTGTGAGCTAAGAGAGTCCATCTTCCCTGCTATTCCTGTTCTTCCAGGCTGTTGTCAACTTCATAATTATCATTGCATATCATAAGTCATAACATTAATTAATTGTTTGTTTTTTTAAATCAAATAAAATAACACACTTGATAAAACAGTAACATGTAAAATCAATACCTTCTTTTAGCTGGAAACCTCCACTAAAGTATTGCAGTAAGTTGATTCCAAGCATAGCTTGGCTTGCTTCTTCCAGAGCTGCAGATCTGAGCATGCGCGACCACACCCAAATTTTGGAGCACATGGCAAACTTCTTTAATTAACAAAATGGCGGCATGCAGCTAAGATGGCTCGATCCAGCAGTCACAGTATCACTTTTTCCTCACTTGAAGAATGATCTGATGGGACATGGACCTGCGCATAGACTGTTGGAGTAGATTGGTGTAAGAATCATCCTTGTAGCACCAACCAATACTGAGATACACACCGACAACTGGATTGACAGGACTAACTTTCTTGATGATGATGAAGATGAAAAAAGGTGGCTGAACAAAACGGCCGGTTCGCCGATTTTTGGATTTTCTCTTAGATAAGGTCTAGAGCCACGCTAGTGGTACCAATGGAGTCCTCTGGTCAAGATGAGGTCCTCTAAGAAGTCTGGTAAGCATAGGAGCTCGTTTTCCCGGTATAGCAAGGCTGCAAAAGTCGTGGCAGCCATTTTGTTTGGGGGTGAATCCTACTTAGTAACGCTACCGCGTTACTAATAAGAGAACTGTAAGCTGAAAAGTAAAGAAAAGTTGCTGTCTTGCTGTGTAACTAGGGAAAGTGGCATCTGTTGCTATGGCACAATACAAAGGAATGCAATTATTATCCTGCCCTTTTCTAGTTTCCTATCAGTCCCTTTTATTTACTCTTAATATTTATGAGCTAGCGCCATAGATATTATAGACTACGTAACCGCAAGAGTAGATAATAATAGAAGAGAGTGTCCTACGGCGTA
>NW_003554783.1:0-1596 GCF_000090795.2 Amphimedon queenslandica | reverse complement strand
AGAAGAGAAGAAGCAGAGCCAGAAGGGACCAAGAACAGAACAAAGAACAAAAGAACAAGAACTGAACAAAAACGTGGAAGGGTAGAATATATACATGTGTATGCACCTACACAAATTAGAATGTTCTAGAACAGTAAGAAATAGCACATGGTATAAGTAATTACATTTACATAAAATACATTATTAATAAAGAAATCATATCTGTTAGCTTTGAGTTCACCACACTATCCATTATTAATAGAAAAATATTGTATTAGATCTAACAGAAACTAGTAATTATATCATACATGACCTAATCATTTATGATATCTATATCATCTATGATATCTATATCATCTATAACACATTCTTTTATGTACATTGGGTGTGGGCTGTGGTCATCCACATACAGGTAAAATTTACTATTTAACCATTATACTGTGTCATTGGGGCTCTGTTCTCTCTAGTTAATAATTGAAGATGATGATTCTCTCTCTTTTGTTTGCTCTTTTATTATGTCTGCAATTAGGTCATGGTAAGTACTTGTTGCTTTTAATTCTAGTAAATTCTAGATGTAGCCTGTATAAATAACTATTTTTGTTGTAGGAGAGAGTTATAATAATTCTGCTACTAGTTTTTACTTTGGATTAATGACAAGCAGTGGATATCTTACAATTTCGACTTTGTCTCCTCTCAATGTCACATATAACATCACTATTGAATCGTTCAATTATACTCGAAATGGAACAGTAACAAAGAATAGACCAGATCCATATGTATATCTTTCTTGGCACTTCCGTACACAATCCAATTCTTTTGCAGATCGATTTAAGGGAATTCATTTGACTAGTGATCAACCAATAAGTGTATCATTTTCCGATTATTTCTCTGAGTATCTCATTTTACCATATCATGAGTACCCAGGGGTTAGTCAGTATGAATATTATGCTGTTTCTACTAGTAGTTATTATAACTATACTCTTAGTCAAGTTCTTCTTGTTGGTTGTATTAATAATACTGTCATTAATATTATACCAACAGTTGATCTCTTCATTCCTATTGATGTACAGAAGAATGGCAGTGATGATATATTAGTAACTAAAGGTAACTCTCATACTATTACACTACATGAGGGACAGACGCTATTGCTGGGTAAAGGGAATGGAAGTGATATATCAGGAACACACTTTATTTCTAATAAACCACTGACTGTTATTACTGGTCACCAGTGTGGCAGTACTCCTGATATGATAGAAACGCCTTCTTGTCATGAGATGCAGTTACAAGCTCCTCCAGTAATAACTTGGGGTAAAAGATTCATTCTGACAAATTTTATTAACCCTTATTTTGACAGCACATACTCTTCTTATGTGAAGACAGTCACTTCACAAGCCAACACTAGTATAACAATACATTGTGATGGAGCCACTAACACTACAAGATACTCTACTAATGGTGCAATTGGTACATATCAGTATAACATAACTGAATATTGTTATGTGGAAGCTGATAAACCAATAGTTGTTGTCCTGTTCCCTCACTCATATTTCTATTATATATCTACTATGGTATTGATACCACCAATAGAACAATATTTTCAAGAGGTTAATTTTTATT
>NW_003554782.1:0-1596 GCF_000090795.2 Amphimedon queenslandica | reverse complement strand
AGCCATTATACGCAAGCTCAGTGGCACATGGCCACAAATTCGCCAATTTAAAATCCGCCAATCACCAAAATTCAGTAATTTGCCAAAATTTAGCCCCTCCAAATTTACCCACTATATGGTACATTGTAAACTACATGTGCATGTAGAAATTATAACTGCAGTATTACACGTAGTTAATATACCGTACATGTAGGAACAAATTTACTTATACATGTAGCTGTAACTAATGTACTACTTTCACAGTTTAGCAGCTAAAAGTGTGAAACTTCTCTCATATGTGTTGCATGCTATACTATGATCCCAGTTCAGTTTGGGACGGAAGTGGAAGCAGCTGCGTGGAATTTGAAAAATGTAGTTACGTCACAAAATGACGTATTTTAATTATATTCATAGAAGCATGGCGGCTGTGTTGTTTCACTCTTAAAGCAGTCTTGCTGTTGCTGATAAGCAGTACAATAGCTGCTGGAGTCAACTAGTCGTCATAAAGGCCATCATTATCAGAAGATCTGGCTCTGTTAGCTTTTTAAAAGAAGAATTATCAGTTTGGGCACTCGACCACATGTTCTTATGTAAACTATGACATAGATAAATTGTCATAAAACGTCATTTTGGTATGCCATTGGGTTTATAGGGAGAACCCAGTTCTCAGGGTTCCCAAGGGCTGAGAAACCCAAAATTTCACAGATTTTGATGGACTGGCAACTAAGAACCTGTGAAAGTTTCATCCTTATCCCACATTCCTATAGAAAGTTATTCCAGTTTTTCTTATCCCAAACTCAACTGGGATATAGTATATACAGTATATGTGATTGTGTGACTGCTTTAAGATTCATAGTGCATTGTGCTGGATTAGACTAAAATATTATGTATGCTATTCTCATTAGGTATCATTTTATATAAAGGAGAGTGAAGCGTCTAATCATGCAGTGAGAGAGGCAGCATGTACTTGTATTGCTGAATTAGGTAATAAGATATCACCAGATGCTGTGAGGCCTCATGTCAGTCAACTAGTGACAGCATTACTGGACTGCTTCCATGATGAGAGCTGGCCTGTCAGAGATGGTAAGAGCTTAAATGATTTTTCCTTTTTGAAAAATGATTCTTCTATTGTAATTTGTATCACAAAATTTTTGTCGAGGAAAAATTTTTTGCATTAGTTGGTAAAATTTTTACTATGCTATTAAATGCAGAATCATGAGGATTTTTTTAATAAAATTTTTAACAAATTGTCAATTTTTTCTAACAAAAATTTGGCACTATATAGACTATACAGTGCACATTTTGTAATTTCTCTTCTTTTTTCTCTCCTTCTTATTAGCTGCTTGTTTAGCTTGTGGTAACTTTATTGCTTGTTTTCCTGACGAGTGTCATGAGTACTTGTCTCAGTTATATCCATTATTCTTAGCCAATCTTGAGGACAGCATACCCTCTGTAAGACAAGGAGCTGCTGTTGCTCTTGGCAACCTAGTGAAGACATATGGTAAGAAAGAGCCAGATAGGGGAAGGGATATAAATTTTAGTTTTTGAGTTGGACATTGTACCTTTTCCAATTGTTTTATTCTGCATAATAAGTACATGTACATTGTACATACATGT
>NW_003554781.1:0-1597 GCF_000090795.2 Amphimedon queenslandica | reverse complement strand
TATTGTAAATTCCTCAACATCTGTGTAATTGGAATTGCTCATAACTATAATGTCCAATAATACAACTGCTTGAATCAGAGGTATGCTATTTATCTGCTGTGATAGACTTGTGAGAGCTTTCTGGGGTGATGAAATCTATTGATACATTTAAAATATAAATTAATCATGAAATTAAGTGAAATACTTTCATGCCTTACCAATGACAATATAGCTCCAAAGCTTTCACTGTTATGACAAATGGTCTCATTCCACTCTCCAGTTTCATTGCAATATCTAGTAGCTAAAACAATATTATAAAAATATATATACCAAATTCAGTAACTTACCATTAACAGTCCCTTTGTAGCAGGTTCCATTGGCAGTATATCCAGCTGCTGTTTCTGGCCATTGCTCATCAGCTGCACAGTACAGGGAAGGAGGGGAGGGAGGCAACACAGAAACACTTGGAAAAGAGATTGTGAGTATTGAAATAGAAGAATAATGAGATGAAGTTGGTGTAGTAGAAGCGCTGGGCTGGATAAAAGTTGAGGGATATTTTGAAGATGTAAGTGAACGAAAGAAAGAAAACACATCTAAAGTAGAGCTGGGGACAACTAATATAGAAGAGGTTTGAAAGCCAGTTGAGACTGAGGCATACGGACTAGTTGCAGAAGATTCAGTTTGTGAAAGGTCATTATTTGTCAAAGAAGGCACTGAGACAGAACCATCAGAATAAAATTCAGAAGTATGTAAAGTTGGTGCAACAGAAGTGCTGGGTTGTATTGAAGTTGAGGGATAGTTTGAAGAAGAGGAAAGTGAACCAAAGAAAGAAATCACATTTAAAGCAGAGCTGGGGACAAAGGCTATTATAGAAGAGGTTTGAAAGGCTGAGGGTGAGAACTGTGAGGTATTAGCACTAGATATAGTTGCAGAAGATTCAGTTTGTGATAGATCACTATTACTTGAGGAAGGGACTAAAGAGACTGAGACAGAGCCATCAGAATACAATTGAGATGCTTGTAGAGAGGAATATTGAGATAAAGTTGGTGCAATTGAAGTACTGGGTTGTATTGAAGTTGAGGGATAGTTTGAAGAAGAGGAAAGTAAACCAAAGAAAGAAAACACATCTAAAGTAGAGCTGGGGACAAGAGTTTGAGGAAGGTCATTATTTGTCGAGGAAGGTACTGAGACAGAGCCATACAGAAGGGAAGTAGTGACAAAGGACCTGGAAGGGAAAACTGAAGAAGAGGTAGTGGGTACAGATGATGGACAAAGGCTAGTATCTGGAGCAGATGTGGGGCAAGTACCAGTATCATTAAACATTAAACCTATGATTTTGAACTTCACTTGCTTAGATGAAATACGATTGTCTACTTTACTACATATCTGTGTTGCCAAATTGTGATAATTAAGCTCCACATTAGAAACTCTTACTGAACAAGTACCAATGTCAATCCAATGAAAGTTCATAAAATTTAAAGATCTGATAATAGTGTAGCAGTGCTCAGAGGAGGCATTAACTACAAAAATTTACATTCAATCTACACTGACTCTCAGAGCAGAGTATATATAACTTACCACTATATCTTTGACATGCTAATGGTATATCCTCATTTTT
>NW_003554780.1:0-1597 GCF_000090795.2 Amphimedon queenslandica | reverse complement strand
TCAGGGTTTTCCCATTTTTCGTAAGTCATACTCATCTGAAAGTGTTGGTTGAACCAGGTATCTCCCAGTCCCTGGGTTTCTTCCTCTCTTACTCTTCTTGTTACTCATCTACAGTAAACTCTGACAGGAAATGATTTGTTTACATGCATAAAGTAGATGACCTAAAGAAATCTATTTTTAATAGCATTCCATTGTTGGGACTCGCCCACAAATCATGCATAATATTATAGATCTATTATAGATCTATCTAGTTGGCAAACGATGCAAGTTTGTATAACTGCAAGCACCATCAAAATAATCTTTAGCTAATATCTAGATCTATGAATGTTTTGTTCAATATTGTTAAAGCAAAAGAAATCAAAAACCAAGAAACTAAACAAAATATATATAGATCTACCTAGCAAAAAAGAATAATTATCATTGTTCCCAGTTCCCCATTATCAGTCCATAGTTTATGGGATGGCTAAAGATGCTAACTTTATTTTAAAGAATTACTCTAGACTCATGTGCTTGCCTACTGTTATAAATTTAGTTACTATTAGTTTTTTATGGCATTTCCTCTGTAGTAGATCTATGTGATAGCTCTGTCTGTGATGGTGCATTATGGTTATGGCAATGTTAAACATGATTAAACTTGCAGCATCATAGAAAAATTATTTTAAAGAAAAAAATCAAATAATAGATCTATCTACCAAAACACAATAACTAGATTAGAATTACCAAAATTATTTTTTAGATATAGCAATAGATTGCACTCTTGCTGTTAAATCATTCTCCTCTTCACTATCATCCTCCTCATCATCATCTTGTGGCAATTCAGGAGTACTAGGCATAAAGTAATAGTCTTGAAAATACTCCTCTTTTTCAAAATGATAGCGATTCACCATCACCTGAACATCAGATATAAAGTGCCAGACCCGGCGAGCACTATCACCAATACAATGCTGACCTTCATTGGTTATACTAAGCACAGAGGTAATATGCCATGCTTTATAAAAATGGTGATCAATAATGATCATTTCACTTGTGATACCAAACGGAACATTTTCATCTTTTGCATTTATTATATTTTCAATGTGAAAATGTGGTACCAGCATATCAAAGTGAGCCACAATCCACCGCACTTCTATTAAATTGCTAGCAAGGTGATTTCCATCATTGATGTTAATGCCACTAACTTGAGGTTCATTACGTAAATTTGGTGGGTTTTTGAGTTCCAAACCATCATCTATGTACTTAGTAAGGCCTCCAGCTCTAAGGACATAGTATCGTGCAACTGTTGCAATTCTTCTTGAAAAGTCATGGTGACGTTTCCAGTGCGGCTCATCATTGCTACCTGGTTCAATGCTCAATGCAACTGAACTCCTACGCTTTGGAACAGGTTTGATGCACTCGGTTTGAATTTGACAGCTCCCCACAATTTTTGCCTTCCTAGTCTTACTTTTCCTTTGCAGCCAATTGGAGATCAATTTATAGCTTGGGCCAGTTTTAAGGCAGTAGTGCTTTGTTGTTTCTGTATAGTCAGACATATTTAATTCCGAAAACAGAAATCCTGTACCTTAGCTAGTTGGAGACTGCAGTGTCTTTTTATACTAAC
>NW_003554779.1:0-1597 GCF_000090795.2 Amphimedon queenslandica | reverse complement strand
ATATTTAGTGAGGGAGAGTTTTCAAAGGTCACCTTGTATTTCAAAGCCAGTAGGTGGTATCACTGGTATGTATTAATTACTGATTAATATGTGATCATGCATGAACCTTTACCATTGTTAGTATCAGGTCAATAACATTCACTTGTTTGTTTCAAAATGAAGTTCCGTCTACAGTAGGCACCTGTAAAGGTTAGTGTACATTAAGATGCTAGCATTAATTGTGTGGGCGATTTGACCTTTTTGATGCATGATTTACACTAGAGTTGAACCAAATCCTATTCCAGCATCAACGTAACATCAAGACTAGCGTAAAACCAGCCTTTAATTGTTACAGTAAACACAGTATGGTTGTACACTGTGTAGTATATTATCTACAGATTTAACGATTGTATACTTTTACTGATGACGTAGATACTATTGTATTCCCTCCCTCTCTCTCCATTACACAACATATAACATGTATATGTATGATGCAAATCAAATGGCAATTGAAATGAGATTTAAAAAAAAATGTATGTGTGTGCATGAATTAAGTTTATCAGTTCATTTCTTAGTCGTTGGAGGCAAATGTTGGAGTGAGATCCTTCTTTTACTTTTAAGCGATGCAGCTGCAGTAGATGATGTCTGGTTTTGTTTTGACTTTACTGCTCCTTTCAACGTAACAGGTGACAAATCTCTTGTCTCAAGATGTATATCACTCTTTGAATGCTTCAGCTCCATCATTTGACCAGTGGTTGGCATGATTCCTTTATTATTAGAAGCTGCAGTGCAAGGTTCATTACTGATTGAGGGTAGGCTTTTGGTGGAATGTGTCTCACTCATCTCCCTCTCTCTATCCATTAGCATTTCAATGCTCCAAAAGCTCTTAGATGCAATACGTGATGAATATGAACTTAAATGATGCTGTATTGTAGGTAAGGAACCACGTGGCCTACTACTACTAATGCGATCCCATTCTTGTTTCATTGGTAATGATGCACTTTCTGATAGTCTTCTTGATAATCTCCTATCAAGTGTTGAGCCTGATGATGTACTAGCATCTGGTGCTAATGTAGTACTACCTGTACCTTCTCCAATAGTAAAAGATACAGTGGAAGGAGAAGATTGATTTCTGCTGACTGGCAGAGATGAATGTCGAGTTAACCGAGCTCTTGTAAGAGCAGCCCCCCCATTGAGAGATATTGATAGTGGGACTGGTGAAGATTTAGAATGAGAGCTGTGATTTTTATGTACACTTTTAACTTTCCTGAATGTTGATTGCACTAGCACATCATTTGTGCTAACTTTTTGACCTACAATGCAAAGATTGAACAAAGATAATTAAAATCATATGAGCTGAATTATTATAGCTTACTTTGTTGCATTTTTGTTGAAGTTATTCTCAATATGGAGTTATTCTCAAAAAGAGAGTATAATAGTCTCTCAAGACTGATAAAAACTCCTCAAGCTTTTCTCCTCTAGATCTGCTGTTGATATTCAATTGTTCAATTGATAAAGTTCTGAAATAATACTAAGTTCACATAGCTCAATTGTATTTATGACAACTTAGGATGGTCAGTGACTTATAAAGTTAAGAATGTAATGAATATCACTCTCT
>NW_003554778.1:0-1597 GCF_000090795.2 Amphimedon queenslandica | reverse complement strand
GGAGAGTGTAGCTGGAAGTGAATCAGCGGGAGAAATGGAAGCTCTGGAAAAAGACCTGACGTTGCGGAAGGAGAGCGATGGAAAGCGGATTGTCTGAGCTACGGAGGGAACTGCTCGAGGAAGAGCTACCACGTCCACGGCTGCAGACCGCTGAACTAGAGAAACAGAAGTGGGAGGCCAGAGGAGAGGAGCTCGATGGTTAAGAGAATAGCGAGCTGGAGGCGAAGCTAGAAACCTGAGCAACTGGAATACACAGTGGAGACGTCGATCTCTGGCTCCTTGGACGAGACAGGGACCGCGGAGTGAACGGTAGAAGGACGTCTTCCCATTCATGATGCTTAACAGTTACCAGTGCTGCCGCCCTTTAAAGGAGGTAAGGAGGATGCTGAAGAAGACTCTTTTGAGGAATGGGTTGACCGCTTCAAGGAAATGGCAGTCTAATGTAGATGGGACGACCATAAAAAGCTAACACAGCTTCCATTGAGGCTGGAGGGCCCCGCTAGATCCTTCTACAAGCCTTGCAGTGATTGAGTTTAAGAAGAGGAGCTGATGTGATGCTCTGAAAGCAGCTCTTGCTAAAAGATTTACTCCCGTTCTACTAACAGCAGTACAGACCAGCAGGGGAGACAATTAAGGTTTGAATGAGTCAGCTGATGAGTATATATGCTTAGGAGTTGAGGAAGTTATTATATAAAGCATATCCCCCAACCTATCATGGGACTCCAGAAGCAGAATTATTAGGCAAGAGGAGTGTTCTCTCTAATCAATCTGTTGTAGAAGGGAATTTCGAGGACTTGGTGTGTAAGGCTCGCTTGAAGAGGCAAAGTGGAAGGAGACAAACCTTGTGACAGAAGAGAAACCAAGGGGAAAAGAAGCCTCCAAGGAAGCCTAGTGATGACTCTGAAGAGAAATAAAGGGGGCTACAAGTGCCATCGATGTGGCAGTACACAACACTTTATTCAGGACTGTCCATTCGAAGGATGGGGAGCAACAAAAGAAGCTAGGTCTTATTTTGTAAATGGTAGGTTCATTACATGTACTATAATCTTGTTATGTCATCACAACAAGACTATAATGTCCCACCCTATGCCTCCCCTTGCATGATTAATATTGTGTTATGTCTGTGCATATGTCACTTCACGTAATAATGCATCTACGTTTGCTAAAATCTATGTAAACATTTGTTCCCTAATTAAGATTGGTTTAGAACTTGATCTTTGTGTGTCTTGTGAATTTTAAGATTCAAATTTAAATTTTAAATATTCAATTTTAAAATAAAATTCAATTTTAAATTTACAAGTTGTTTGTCCTAATGTTATCGTAAGATCATGTTAACTTGTATTCCTTTTCTTTTGATTAGGAGAGACTGATATAATCTGCCCTGCTAACTGTGATGGCCAGTCATGGCCACGTCCACGGCTGCAGACCGCGGCTGAACTAGAGAAACAGAAGTGGGAGGCCAGAGGAGAGGAGCTCAATGGTTAAGAGAAGAGCGAGCTGGAGGCGAAAACCTGAGCAACTGGAATACACAGTGGAGACGTCGATCTCAGGCTCCTTGGACGAGACAGGGACCAAGTGAACGGTAGAAGGATGTCTT
>NW_003554777.1:0-1597 GCF_000090795.2 Amphimedon queenslandica | reverse complement strand
GTCTTCGTTCTGACTTGTTATTGTTATTATCATTATTGTTATTGCTATTATTATTTTTATTTATTTATTTATTTATTTTATTTTATTTTATTTTATTTTTTATTTATTCATTTAATTGAAAAAATTGAAAATGAAACTTCAAGAAGTTTTAATATAAAATAATAATTAATAGAAATACCTTTTTTTAAAACAAAAAAGAAAAACAAAAAAAGTATTAAAATGAAAGAAATTTAAAAATGAAAAAAAATAAGAAACATAAGCAGAAGCTAATTAAGAATGACATAGAAAAGACATGTAATGAAAAAACAAAAAAATGGAGATAAACACTTCACAAGATGGAGATATAGTTATGGCAAGTCATTAATTAAGCATATGTGGCAGTCTTCATAGCAGTTGGAAACCTCTTCCATATCATTGACATCAAAAAGTATTGTTCATGGTTAATTTTAAAATAATACAATTAATTAAAATTTTTAATTCAAAAAAAATTAAATAAATAGAACCTAAACAAAATAGAAATAATGAGTATATGATAAAATAACAAAATAAAATAAAAATTAAATATAAAAAATTTCATAGAAGACCCATACAAATCATATGGTAGAAATTTTGCAAATAAATAATATAAACCAATTTTAGTCCTTTACCCAGGGGTTATAAATTTCCAGCTCATAGTAGTAAATCATCACTTCAAAAGGAATGTAATTTGAAAAAGTACTGTCACTGTATAGTCCCTCATTAGACCAAGCCTTTTATGTCTTTAATGCAACTACAATGGACAGGTATTGTAATGTAAGTGTACATGTAGTTACAACAATTATAAGACTGACTGGTAATTCATACTTGCAGATAGAAAAATTGCCTACATAAAATCTACTTTTTCTTAATGATACAAGCATTAGTTCAAAATTGCCCTTAAAAATTTTCATTTTTTTTAAATGAATAAAATAATTGCTTTTCTTACACATGTGCAAATATGGAACTCACTGTACCCCAAAGAGAATAAACACGTTTGATAACGACTGTTATAAGGTGCACACTGCACAAAAATATAACATTAAATTCAATAAACATAAATATACATGTACAGAGACAGAAAGAAATAGATGGAGTGATGCTTCCAAGATTGTAAGTAATGTAGTACAGTAAAAGATGCATTTCACATTTATTAGAAAAAGAAATAAAGTAAAAAATGCACTGTTTCATAGTTCATATTACCAAATTGTACCTGTCATGCACTGACGAGAATAAGGCAGGCTCAAGTAGAGTAATACATGTATGTATCAGAACAAAAACAACGGGTGGACAATAGTGGCCCAACTTCATATCTACTTTTTAGTGATGATGAATGTTAAAAATCCTCCTTTTTATAGACTTTTCGATTTTGAATTACTGGAATTTGGTAAAAAGAAAGATATGTGCATAAGTATTCATATTGTCAATTTTAGCATTTAGAGATTTGCATATTTGCAGATTGTTGAATGTGACAATCTAGCTAACATTCACTATCTGATAATATTAATTTCTGAATATTTACATTTGGTAGCTTGCATCTACAAAAGTTCAGTCTTATACTTTGCTGTAACTGCATACCTGC
>NW_003554776.1:0-1597 GCF_000090795.2 Amphimedon queenslandica | reverse complement strand
CATATCATGAGTACCCAGGAGTCAGTCAGTATGAATATTATGCTGTTTCTACTAGTAGTTACAGTAACACATCTCTTAGTGCAGTTCTTCTAGTTGGTTGTATTAATAATACTGTCATTAGTATTATACCAACAGTTGATCTCTTCATTCCTATTGATGTACAGAAAAATGGCAGTGATGATATATTAGTAACTAAAGGTAACTCTCATACTATTACACTACATGAGGGACAGACTCTATTGCTGGGTAAAGGGAATGGAAGTGATATATCAGGAACACACTTTATTTCTAATAAACCACTGACTGTTATTACTGGTCACCAGTGTGGCAGTACTCCTTATTTGATAGAAATGCCTTATTGTCATAGAATGCAGTTACAAGTTCCTCCAACAATAACTTGGGGTAAAAGGTTCATTCTGACAAATTTTATCAACCCTAATTTTGACAGCACGTATTCTTCTATTGTGAAGACAGTCACTTCACAAGCCAACACTAGTGTAACAATATACTGTGATGGAACCAGTAACACTACAAGATACTTTACTAATGGTGCAATTGGTACTTATCAGTATAACATAACTAAATATTGTTCTGTGGAAGCTGATTATCCAATATTTATTGTCTTGTTCCCTCATTTATACTTCTATTATTTCCCTACTATGGTATTGATACCACCAATGGAACAATATCTACAAAAAATTGAATTCGATTATTATAAATATTTTGGGTTTTATCATTCACATAAGCTACTTATTACAGCATCAGTTGAAGGATTCTCTCCAACAGCTATTCTACATAATGGACTAGCAACAGTAAACTGGACAGCAATATATGATTCTAAAAGGAATATTGTAGCATACGGAACTGAAATTGAAATTAATGGATATTTTAGTAATCATTCAGTAATTCATACTGGTAGAAACGGGAAACTATCAGTTCAAGTTCAGGGATATTACTATGATTATTATATTTATGGAAGGCCAGCAGTAGTTTTATTAGAACCAAGTAAGTATTTAGACATGTAATTACTTTATATGTACATATATTTTTGTTAGATGTGATTCCAGTTTGTAATTTTTCTTGTGGTAATGGTATCTGTGTTGCTAATAACTTGTGTCAATGCTTTGATGGTTGGACTGGTGATCAGTGTGATGAAGGTATGGATCAATTACATGCATCTAATGTATAACAGTATCTCATATCTTTAGTATTATGTAGCCCAGTATGTGGTAATGGATATTGTGTACCAACTAACAGTTGTGTATGTAATCCTGGCTGGACTGGAGACAGGTGTAGAATTGGTAAGCTCAAGTTTATTATGTTATAATACTAATGCATTATTATTAATATGTAGACGTTAATGAATGCAATAGTAACGTGTGTAATCAAGTATGTATCAATACTCAAGGATCATATACTTGTGATTGTAACATTGGATATCAATTTATGAATGACAATTCAACCTGTGAAGGTAAAAACTATAATAGAACTGACCCTTAATTACAGATACTTACGTTTGTACACACAGATATTAACGAATGCGAGACTATTGATCACAATTGTACACAAACTTGCAGTAATACAGTTGGATCATACA
>NW_003554775.1:0-1598 GCF_000090795.2 Amphimedon queenslandica | reverse complement strand
TTTCTAGTTGAAGAAGAAACTCTACTGCTTCATTATTACCAGCTGTGACTGCCTCAAGGAGAGCTAGTTCAAAGGTGAAGTTCATATTCTCATCTTCTTGAAGGACAGGATGATCATTAATGTATAAACTAAATATACCAATGAGACGCATAAACTGTAACTTTTCTTTAGTATATTCTCTTAGACTATCAGCTGTAGAATCAAGAATATGTAATTTGATGATGACAGATCCAGGAAATATGGCTATGTCACAAATCCAGTTATTGATTGTTTGTAATTTTCAGGCAGAAACTTTTCAATAAGTTTGCGTAATCCTTTAATACTTATATCATCCCAGCAAGTTTGAAGGTGTATGTTAATGCTTAAAGTGTTCCTGTAAGAACTTTTTGAGTTCAGAAACTGTGTTTGATGTGCACAGGCTCTTACTCATTAGTGTATGGCTGTGTAATTCATCAACAAGTTTATAAGTTACTCCATCATCAGCAAATGTTACATCTTGTAGGAACTTTTTGCTCATGTCCAGTAACAGTTTACAATCAATAAAGTCATAATAAGGTCGGATCTTTCTTAAGATATCATCAATATTGCTTTCTACTGAGCCATGCTCCCAGTCCATGTGTGCTATAAGCCACTTAGATACATCAGTGGCTAGTTGTTTGTCATGATTTGATTTTTCTTCAAATTTTGTCTCAAAAAGCGTAACTAAATCTGAGAATTTCAGACGTAAATCATCTAAAGACTCGTAAACTTTCTCTTCACTTGCTGTACTTTCAAAAGGAGTAGTTACCGGCATGTCACAAGGAGTATCACCTATTAATATAAGAATAGTTTAATTATTATTGTTACTCAAAGTAAAATAGATATCGTATTCCAAACATGCAGCAGTAGATTATACAGCACATCAACAAGTTACCTGCACTAGTACTTAAGCTACTTGCTGAATGAGATGCTAGTGAGGGATCATCACTGACTGATGTATCTTGAATCAATCCTATTTCATAGTACATTATATTTAATTTATACAATTTATACTATGAAATTAATGACTAGTTTATTTTTATGATTAATTTATACCTATATATTTCAGGAGGTTAGATTTTGCTTTGCCCAGTTGATCAGGAAAGTCATAACAAAGTTTTATTAATGTATCCCAATTGACATCTCTATCAGTATCAAACCACCTCTCGAATACCATCATAAGACTGTTAGTTGCTGCTCCTGGTATTTGTTGGAGATCAGCAGTCTTCACACCCAATCCAGCCCCAATTGTCATGCAATGGTGAGCAGAAGAACCAAATATCTTCATGACTGCTGCCTTATTAAGCTCTTTGTCTATCATGAATTAATAAGAAATAGAGGCTTTATGACTGTAAAAAATGAATTAATAAATAAAAATAAATATTGCATTATTTTCAAAGTGATTAAAGTTTTCACTTCCATGCACAAACTCTGATTACCTGATGTTATAGGACCAGGATTGAGTTCAACATCTCCTGATAAGAGGAGGAGCATACGTAGACAAACAATCAAATAGAGATCATTGTAAATCAGGTCAGAACTGCTGCCTCCAGGTAAGACTACTGACTGGAGGTAATTTG
>NW_003554774.1:0-1598 GCF_000090795.2 Amphimedon queenslandica | reverse complement strand
AATTTTGACTAATTTTAATAAATTTTAAAGCAATGTATAATTTAGTTTTCAGCAAGGCTACACAAGGATGAGCCATGAGATAAAAATACCAATTGAGCTATAATGATAAATTGGTAAAATATTTATTTTAGGCCACACATTTTAAAAAATTCATTGACAATCAACATTATTCAAACATTATCACAAGAATTTTAAAACATCAAACTAGTGTGCTCCTTTATCTTCACTCTAGCTTCGCTCTCAATTTTTTCTCTTTCTCTTTGATTTTTTCTCACTATATAATTTCTTACCGTAAATGGTCCAAGTCTTTAACATCAATGACTATATCTTTATTGTGCGATAGATCCAGGGACTTTAGGCGTCGAAACTTCTGTAACTAAAAAAAAAAAAAACACAAAAATAATACCAGCATAATATTTTTTATCAAATACACAAATACAACAATACAAATGTATCAAATACACAATGCAAAAGGACACTGCAACTCTATACATGTATTTACTCACTAAAATGGCAAAAATATGCTCAAAAAGTATAGCAAAGTAATGTTCACACATACACACAATGTACATGTGTATAATCCTTACTTGTGGCATTGTCTGTAGCTCATTACATGATAAATCAAGAGTCTCCACTGCAGGCATTAAAGGGAATGGAGGAATCTCTTTTAAACTGTTAGAGTGCAATAAGAGACAGACCAGATGAGGGCAGGAGTGAGGAGGTTCTTGTATCGTCTCAAGTTTATTTGAGGAAACATTGAGATATTCTAACTCAGACAGTGAAGTGAATAACCTAGTGGAAGAAAGTGAATTATATTGAATCTTCTCTCGTCTTTGCTCTTTCTCTCTCTTTAGTGAGAAGATTGACTGAACTAGGTAATATTCAAAACAACCATGGTGTACACATGTACATCAAGGGCCTTAACGCATATAAAATTGCTAGTTTAAAAAATATACTTATATTTTTATGGTTAAGTTTTCGCCCTAATACATACACATATACTTATACACACATACTTATACATGTACATACTTATACATTATACATGCACTTACTCTGGTGGTAGTTCATTGATTGAATTATAAGCAATGTGTAGTGCCTTGAGCTTCTTCAAACTAAAGAAAATAACATATACTTAATATAAAATACCTATTAGTAATACATACAGTACATACATGTAGGACATGTACATGCATGAGTGTCTCAGTCAGATATATATTTTAAATCCCATGGTATTTGTGTGTGTGTATTGTCCCTCACCTGATAATTGATTTGATGCTGCCTCCACTCAGTGAGCAGTTACAAGCTCTTAGCTCCACCAGTGGGTGTGGCTTACTCTGAGATTGCTTCTTCAAAGGAGAAGGTATCGACATTATCGGATTATTAGAAACATTGAGCTGAAGCAACCTAATGCATGTACAATAATGTACATGTATATATGTGTGTATATATATGAAAAAAACAAGACAATTATGCTGCAGTACATACACTGTACATGTATACCATGTATAATGGAATAGAATTTAAAATAATGTACATTGCAATTTTAGGAATAAAGCATACATTTGTGTACGTGTTGTATTGTAGCCTCTATATAA
>NW_003554773.1:0-1598 GCF_000090795.2 Amphimedon queenslandica | reverse complement strand
TCTGGCATCAAACCATCAAGGAGCCCATGGTAGATGAAAGCTCATCCTCTGAGAGTCTTTGGGCTGATGTTGCTATAAGAGGTGTCTGGTAGCCACAGGGTACGTGCCTGTTTGATGTAAGAGCTATTAGTGATACAGTGATACCATAATGATACAATGAGTCAATATTTGAAAGATTATACATGTAAATGAGAATATGTATACAATACCTTCATAAATTTAAATCTATAGCTATTATTATATTTAATATAATCAATGCATTCTTAAAAATTGGTATACCGAAAGCTAAATGAATTAATAAGTTTTAATATTCTACGGTTGATAACAAACAGTGTACAGTATACATGTACATGTATAGTATCAGCATGGAGTACATGTACATTTATGTTTATTGCATTTACATGTAAATGTTGCTACATGTATAGTGTGCAAGTGTAATATTTATTGGCTCAATTGTATGTACATGTATGACTATAATATACATGTGGAGGTTTACCAATTCACTGGTATATACTGTACATGTATTCTCTTAACTCTTATTGACTCATAGATTGATAAAGGAGTGTACATATCAAGGAAGCTATTGTTTGCTGGTATGTTGTTGAGAGTCAGTGGATTGTGGACTAAAGGGGAAACTGTCAAGAGTGGAGTGCATGGTGACTGACTCTACCAGGGTGAGAGGTTCATTAATAATTGTATGATTATTTTACTGTGCATGTATGTACATATGTATATTACACACTGTTACTTTTGTAGACCTGTTTGATGCATGACATTATAATTCATTGACATTATTATTTTACATGTACATGTACATATACAATTTTACATGTCTGTAGATTGTGTTTAGATCAGCCTCATTGCAATTCTTCCTATTCATGCAAGTCAGTTCAGAGATATGAAGTTTGATCCCAATGGTCATTTACTGTATCCTCATTGTGCTAGTACATATTACTAGTGTTTAGGTGATACTTTGATGAAGCAGTTGACGGTTTTTGAAGGATCTCTTCTCTGTTTGGAAGGTACAGTACATGCAGTGTGTGTATTGATGGACACATTCATTGCACATGAACATTCTCCTATTATGTTGTACATGTTCTTATCACTGTATTTCATGAGTTTTGCTTTAAGCATGAAAGCATAATTCACATTTTCTCTACAAATAAATGTATAATTCTTTCTCTTTGTCTCTGTCTCTCTCTCCCTCTCTCTCCCCCTCTCCCTCTTTTAGGTGTGATTCCATAGATAAACTCCATAAAAGGTGTGAGACCATTAATTGTGAGGTACAGGACTCACAACAGTTCAAGGACTTCTACCAGTTTACGTTTAATTTTGCCAAAAACTTGGGCAGAAAGGACTAGGCTAGTGACATAATATTATACATGTACATGTACATGTAAGATCATGTTTGCTAAACTAGCCACACAATGGTTTCAATGTACACGTGTTGATGGGGGAATTTTGCAAGTGATCCTACTAAAATTTGAGAGTACATGTACATGTATAATTTAATGTATATTGTATGAATTGATTAAAATCTTTTGTGCTTTTTATTTCTCTACAGATCTTGAGATGGCCATTAATTGCCTACTGGAATC
>NW_003554772.1:0-1598 GCF_000090795.2 Amphimedon queenslandica | reverse complement strand
TATCGTTTTGCTCCTCATGAGGCAGAAAACGGAACAATTTACAATGCAGCTCATCTTCTACGGCTGTGTTGCAGAGTTTAACACTACTTTTCATTAGTTAACACTCGATTTAACACGACTAATTGCCACCAGACCATCAACCTTCACTTTCACGTGGCAATAATAAGATTACGTGATATAATAAGTTGATGTGCGGGCATGTGCGGGCGGGTAATGGGAATAGGCCCTGTGAAATTATGCTAGCATAATTTTGAGAATAATAGGGAATTCATAGAATCAAGAATAATTCCAGAATAATAGGCAATATTTATGAGAACTTTAAAAAAATTATAAATTGAAAAAGTATAGTCAAAATGGTCAGCTGGTTTTTCCTTGGTGCTTTTGGTGCAACCCTCCTCAGCTGCAGCTGAGCGTGTGTTTTCAATATTAAACAACTCTTTCTCACCACAGCAGTTCTCTGCACTTGAAGATTACATTCAACTTTCCATAATGTTACAATATAATGACAATTAATAATTGAAATCAGTATTTTTGTTACATTAATTAGTTTATATTAATGAATAATAATAGAATTAGTTTTATATTAATGAATAATAATAGAATAATAGGCATGTTTGAAAGGAATAATGGGCAATACATAGAAGAATCTGAGAATAGAATAATAGGCAAAATTAAAAGCATAATTTCACAAGGCCTAAATGGGAAGCTAATAATCTAATTGGGAGGGCCTAAAGTCCTGTCAATCCAGTTGTCGGTCGATATACATGGGCGGTTGCAGAAATTTGGTTTGACCTGGGCATCAATAATTAGTGGGTGTGGTTCCATACAATTTTGCAAGGAAAAATGGACAATACTGATCTATAACATCATTGAGATGGTTTCTTAGCATAAAACAACAAAGAAGCCTGTTGAACTACCACAGCTTACACTGGATGCCCACACCAGAATCATGAATATAATTATTGGTCAAAAAATCAACCTGGACATTGCCCTCTAATGCCCAGGCCTGCAACCGCCTATGTCGATATATCGATCTTGCCTGGTGATAGAAGGCTAATTATTACACCATTCTACTCCAACAGGGTATGCGCAGGTCCTTGTCCCCTAGAATCATTCTCCAAGAAAGGAAGAAGTGATACTGTGACTGTATCGCATCAGCTTACCTCATGCCGCCATTTTGTTAAGTATAGAAGCATGTGCTCTAAAATTTGGGCGTGGTCGCGCATGCTCAGATCTCAGAACTGGGAACAGCAAGTATTTTACCTAGCTGCTATAGGCTAGCTCAGCCCAAAAGCAACCGTCATAAACCGGAAGCGTTTTATTTGCAAGGGAAATAGGTGTGTCACTTCAAAATGGCTGCTAATGATGGACTTGGAGTACAGCATTTTTCTTCTAGTGTTTCATCATTTTATAAGTTTTCAAGTGTCTGGAAGAAGGTAAACCAGATAGTTTTAGGGTTAACTGATCATTTTTTTAATAAAATTTGCATTTTTGGTTGTCATTTATGCGTTTCATTAATTTGTGATAACAGCCATATAATCTTTATAATGAATTTTTCCCAAGGTTGTCCTAACTGGACAGTTACAGTATAATTGAAT
>NW_003554771.1:0-1599 GCF_000090795.2 Amphimedon queenslandica | reverse complement strand
CGTAATGACTACATATACTTTGATGTGGTACATCAATCAAAATTTAGTGAGGACAACCCATGATGATATGATATACAATCACTAAAAAGGCACAACGTAGTCCCACACGTCAATTCAATCAAAAACAAACAATTTTTGGAGGGGACTTAAGTGTCCGGGACTTATATGTCCCTTTTTCTTTTGAGATTAATTTTTAAAATTGATGAAGTATTTCATGATATAATTCACATAAGACAGCAACACAAAGTTCAGTAGAAACAAAATTCTGTAAATATGCCAAGAAAAGCTGATGCCAATTGCTATGATGGGTACATCATATGATGAAGATAGCTAAATACTGTACTACAATTTAGTGAATTCACTATTTCATCCCAGCAACTGCGGCGAGTCGAAGCACCATAGGTGTCTCGTTTTTTCTTTCTTTTAGGCATACGGAAAGTCACAATGGTGTATGATGTCATGATTATTTTTGGCATGAATTACATACGGGTTTGTCCACATACCATGGTGGTTCTTTGAAATGCATAATCTGATTTATGCATACCTAGTCTTAAACTTTCATCCATTATGATGGACCAGCTACTGATAAAGAAAGTACATAACTAATTACTTGAATGTTTTAGATTCTGCTTATATTGTATCATTGATCATACATGCTGCCAAACTCTCGAATTAAGCAAATTACAAGCATATTCTTTATGTAATGCCTGTAAGTCTGGTAATATATAATTAGTATATAATTCAAAAATACCACACAAGGAGAGAGCATTATTTATAGCCGACAGAAAGTATGATACACATCACACACATACACACATAATAAAACACTTGTCAATACAAAAACTGGGAATTATAATTAAGGTACAACGGGATGAACCATTTTTGAAGATGCCAAAGTAGCTGTTGTTTACCTTATTCTTTTCCTATTATTCATAATTTTTTCAACTTTTTTTACAACAGTCTCATGCAATAAACTTTACTTAACTACATTATGATTATAACAATTATTTTGATTCTAGGAAGCTTGTGATGTTGAACAGGCAATTGTTGTCAAGGGACAACGTGAACCCTACATTCTTGTCATAGGTGGCTACAGAATCTCGAATTAACCAGGGCTCATTAAATATTCATAAGAATTAGGGGTGTGGTTAATTAATAAAATGACTGAAAGTCATAATGATAGCTCACAAAAGCCAGTTACCACACTAAAATAACTGTAAAAAGGAGCTGATAGCAAGTATAAACAGTTGTGGCTATAAAAAATGAATTCTAGTGATGATGTCACTCCTAATAATAACAAAACACACCTTTTGGGTTTGGTTTTGGTTGAAAACTACCAAGGCAAAGCCCTGGCTTGCCCGGGCCTATAGCCGCCTATCATTCTTGTCACTGGTATATCAGGAACCATTGCAGGCATACTTAGTTATCAACTCTTACACAACTTTTGCAATAAGGATATTGTTTATGTTTTACAATCTTTTGTCTTTAATATTTGCTACGCAACGGGCCGCCAAAATTTGTTTATGTTTTGGAACTTGCCTTGCTAAACTTTGTTAATCTGTTCCCCATTCTATTAATCATTTGACAGAATCTCCCACT
>NW_003554770.1:0-1599 GCF_000090795.2 Amphimedon queenslandica | reverse complement strand
TAGAGATGAGACATTGACTACCTCAGAGAAAGAGAATGTAAGCAAACCATAATCCATATCAAACTCAACAAAACTACTAAAAGATGGTGGAGTGGTATCATTCATAATCATATTGACTAATACACCAGCTGAGCTGTTAAACTCTCCTGTTCCATTCCTTATTCCATTTCCATCTTCAAAATACACTCGTGATGATGTAACATCCCCTATTGTAACATTAGTTGCTCTGAGATAGATTTGAACACTGTCAGTGAGATCACAAGTAACAACATTGTCAGTATGTGACCCAGTACCAGACAGTGCTATAGCTGAATCTATATTACCAGGAGGCAGGCCTATCTTAATCAAAGAGCAGTTAATATCCAAGCCAGCATCAAGATCAGAGAAGGTCAGACTAAGTTCACCAGCATCAAGATCAAGAGTAACATCATCAAGCGTTGGTTGAGCATCTGTTTAGATGAACATTTTTATGATAAAAATTGTTTAGGAGCATGTATTAAATGTAAATTATTAATTAAAAAATACAAAGCATGTAAATATGATTAAAGTCTTAATATCAGTCAGGAATACAAAAATACATGTGCTCTAATTATTCTATATTAATAAAAAAACTTAAAGTACTAAGAAAGCATTATTATTTTGGAAATGAGGCAAGCATGGGTAAGCAGTGGTAGACATTCGCTTAGTAAAAATTTATTATAATAGAAATAATGTGTTAAATTACAGAAGTAGAGAATTCTGCTGAAGCAAGAGAGGCATCAGATTAAAGATAAATAATATCCACTTTACATCAATGACACACTAGTCCATTGTGCCACAAAGAGCCCAGATTTTAGTTCAACAACAGCTCCAGGCCTCAAGTACAAGTGCAACCTCCTTTTAACAATGATCGATAATTAAAGTCTTCCACAAACAAGCTAAACAGGTCACTCATGTGTAGCAAGAAAATAAAATGAGTTGGTCAAGTTAAAAGATACATTTGAAGAAGGAACGTAGACGTGTACATAATTATGACAAACACATAATAAATGACAAACGCATTATAATAAATTATGCAACTAATTCATGCCACATGTAATTGTGTATCAAGCTTCACCCATACTTGCCTCAAATCATTGTACTTAACAGGGAGGCATCAAGAATTCATGTAGGCAGGATTTTTGAAATAGGTGACACAAAATTAAATTTATTTTAGACTTTAGTATACATCTACTGATACAATGACTTACAGGAAGCCTCCAGGAGGAAGAGAAGTATGCTCAGAAAACAGAGAGATCTGGAGAGGGAGAGAAGACATAATAATGAAACCACAAACAGCTGATCAAAAGAAGACATGCTAATGAACCACAAAACAGCTGATTGAAGCTGTCAAATTCTATTTCTTTTGATTTCTCTAGCCCACAAAATACGACTTGAGAGGTAGCCCACCATACTTGCTAACCCTAGCATGTTCCCCTTAGCTGACCCAGTTATAATCAAGAAATTGTAATATATCTCCCATTTAATCATCATTTTAAAAACTTCTGCCATTTATTTATCATAGCTACTGATCTCACAGACATAAAACATGTTTTTGCTCCATACCTTTTCCAGTTTCCC
>NW_003554769.1:0-1599 GCF_000090795.2 Amphimedon queenslandica | reverse complement strand
CATCGTCAGTGTGTCCTTCGTGTGTTGTTAATTGCATAAAAGAGTGGTACCCATCTCCCAATGGTCAATATATGGGATTTAAAACACAATAACTTCACAAAATATGTTATCACACATACAGATATGTGATGATATGCATTAGATTTCTAACTTCAAATTTTCAAAACTTATTTTCAAACAGTGTCTCCAGGGGGATTTGTTGAACCTACCCTAGACTGAGGAAATTTTTACCCTAGATTACCCTAGAACCAATTTCTTCTAGTTTCCCTAGATTTACCTCAGACCCTTCATCAAAAATCCCTAGAAATTACCTTGAACCCCTGCCCCCACATTTCACCACACCCAATTTATGAAACCAAAAATGATGATTTTTGATTAAATTCATTAGTTTAGAAGTAATGAATTTCATTAAATTACTATGAATATCATTAAAATAGTAAAAATCAGAATTACCCTAGATTTTGTGCTTTTAAAAATTACCTACCCTAGGCCCTAAATGAGCATTAAGTACCCTAGATCTAGGGTAAAATCCCTAGCATTGGAGACACTGTTTTCAAATGAAAATCTACTTTTCATTGCTTCAACTAAATTAGTGGTTGATGGAGGATCCTTTTTTGATACTGTCCTTGCTATCAATTCAGGATGCCTAGTTCTCTGTTGTGCAGTCCTATGCATACTGTCTTTACATTCAGTTTGATACTAAAAAAGGTCTACTAGTTCCAGTATATATGACTATGACTTTTTCTCCAAAACAGGTGCAACATCACAGCACTCCTATTTGTTTGATGAAAACATAAGTCACATTTGTTTTTTCTCCAAGGTTGCCTTCCAATATGATGATTGTGATCAATAGCGGCCAATTGCACCCTTGATGATAAGCTTTATCTCTAATAAAACAAATTCAAATCAGATAGATGGACTCATTCATGAGTTATATTACCTAAAAGCAATTTTTTTTTGGGCAATATGATAGTAGTGGACCGTGAAAGCACTCTAAACTCCCAGTGTGTCTATTTGATCATAATAGTATTTGTATATTAGCATCAATATTACATGTACCTAAGTCAAACATAGTAGTAGAGTGATTTCAGCCATATAGGATCTAAAACAATTTGTCTAAGAACCTCCAGTGCAGGCTCACCAGGTATAAAGTATGGTATTACTTTTCCATTTTCATCTGTTGGTGGTTGTGAACTGGCGTCATCTCCATTTTCATTGATGTGACTACATTTGCTAAGAATCCTAACATGTTCATTTTGTACATGATGTAAAAGCTTATCCATAGTGGCTTAATGTAAAGAAAATACACATAATGTAATGTATCAACACCAATTTAATTTACCTGTAATTCTTCAACATTACCAGAGCAATGCTTGCAGCAGAACCAAAAATGATTACATAAGTGATCAGCCCACAAACCAAAAATGATTACATAAGTGATCAGCCCACAGTGCAAACTTACCCATTCCCCTTTCGTTTGCTGCCTGTATATATAGCATACATTTACATTTACACACATGAAGTGTTGTAAATATGTAATATTTGTACTTTAGTGAGAGATTTACGAAGTTTCTTTGATTTGTCACAAATATCCAATGA
>NW_003554768.1:0-1599 GCF_000090795.2 Amphimedon queenslandica | reverse complement strand
CGCAAATTTTAATACCAGCAAAATCTACCTTGTGCTAAAATTGCAAAATTTAGTACCCGCAATTAAAAGTCACTCTAAGGTAATTACATTAAGACTATTAGATGTACTGTAGTGTAGTTGACTAGTTCAGTGTCCAAATTATCATTGAACTTTTACCACAATTGATCATATCAATGTCCCCGTTTACAGCTTCTTAATTATACTAAAATTTAATATACTAAAAATTAGAGAAGGAGGCAATATCTTAGATCTCTCTCGCACAGGGGGAGATTTTAGTATTATTTTTTATTATATTAATTTTATTTATTTTAGTAGTATTTATTATTATTTTTTATTTTATTACATGTTCATGTATGTCCCTTTAAAATTACAGCAGAACCACCATATTTTGTATTTTAATTTAATGTGAGGTAGTAGATTATGTTACATGTAGATGTAATTTTTATTTTTATTTTTTTTCTCATTGTTTTGCTAGTTATTAAAAGGAGTTATTAATTCGGACGGTCACTTGTCTCATAACATAATTCAGTTAAAAGAATCAATTGATGATATTGATCATAACTTGATATCGAAAAGTAATACTACCCTGCTTCATTTTTATCACCTTTTGTCAACGAGATTGAGCATATTTCTTCAAAATGAATCAATACATGTTATTAGTGAGTTATTATTAATATTTCTTACATGTACTGTATATTACAATTACAAACCTGATGTACTTGCATAATGCATAATACATATTAATGTACTTATGCTGTGTTGAAAGTTTGAGCTGATTCCGACTTAAATTTTTCGACTTATGACCATTTTTTAAAACTCCCAAATTTCAGAAAAATACCTATAGCCCATGGTTTTTTCCATAAAATGGCTCAGAAATCACCCCAAATTTTTATTACATTTTCTGATACATATTGATGTCCTTATGCTCTGTAGAAAGTTTGAGCTGATTCCAACTTAAATTTTTCAAGTTATGACCATTTTTTAAAACTCCGATTTTCGGAAAAATACCCAAAGCTATAGCCCATGGTTTTTTTTCAAAAAATGGCTCCGAAATGACCCCAACTTTTTATTAGATTTTCTGATACATATTGATGTCCTTATGCTCTGTAGAAAGTTTTTGCTGATTCCGACTGAAAATTTTGAGTTGTGGCCATTTTAAAAATTAGCCAATTTTCAAAAATTACTCTGTACTATAGCCCATGGTTTTTCTGAAAATAGCTCCGAAATCACTCCCAATTTTTATTACATTTTCTGATACATATTAATGTACTTATTAATGTACAACTTATATATATATATATATATTGTACATGTAAATGTATACTTTTTATTACTTTATTTTATTATTGTCTGCTCTTGGTACAGGGTCCTCCCACTGTTGCTAAAAGAGACAGTGATCTGTCTTGTGTTAGTGTCTTCAGTTTAAGTGAAGGGAATCAGAAAGAGGAGGAGGAGAAAAGACGTCAATCACTTGTAGAACAGGAGCTATTATTAGATAATGTTTATAGACAGCTATAAATATATATATTTATATATATATATATTTATTTATTATTATTATTATTATTTATCAGAGTCATCCCCAGCTTTACACCTATA
>NW_003554767.1:0-1599 GCF_000090795.2 Amphimedon queenslandica | reverse complement strand
AGAGCTCAGAGTCATGATATCAATGTTGCTATAATTTAACCAAAAAATTATTATCACTCTTTCTATAAAAAGGTATGACTTAAGCTATACATGTAAGATTCTCTTACTTCATCATAATTGCTAAAGCAACCCAGTGCACTGAGTATAGTGGCCAATAGAAATGGAGTAAAATAGAAATACTGGAAGAGAAAGGAAAAAAAGATATCAAAAATGGTAAATCATCATAAATATATAATTTTGATCAGAATCAACTCAAACTTTCTACACAACATAAGTACATCTATATGCATCAGGAAAATTATAAAAATTGAAAATTCTCTCCTTTCCACTTTTGGTGAAATTTGGCCAAAGGCCCTGTACTCAAGGACTCTGACCCAATTTTTGAGCTGCTTTAAAAATTCATAAAAAATCCAATTTTGATCAGAATCACCTTAAACTTTCTAAGCAACATAAGTACATGCACGGTATATGTATCAGAAAAAATATAAAAAGAAGAATTTTCTCTCCTTTATTTTTGGCAAAAATTTGGTCATTGACCCTGTGCCAATTACAGAGACTTTGTCCAATTTTTGAGCAACTTTCAAAAATTTATAAAAAATCTAATTTTGATTTGAATCAGCATAAAACTTCTACATAACATAAGAACACTACGATGTATACATATCAGAAAGCTGAGAAAAGTAAATGATTCTCTCTTAACCAATAGGGAGAGAGATGCTAAAGTATCAGACATGCATTTTAAGCATAGCTCAAAATGCATCAATATGTGAAGCCAATTTTTGAAAAGGTATATACTTGAAATATTGTTCCCTCAAAAAAATATCGGAAAATTTATTTGAACTTTCTACATGTGTACATTAAATTAATAATTAATGATACCTGGGGGTGGTGGAGGGGGTAAGGGTTGATCTCTGTGTGGGATAGGGAGTGGAGCACCATTAAATATTAACCTTCTGTTAGCCGTTCTGAGTTCACTCATCTTAAGTAGAAATTTAAGGTGAATATAAAATACTACAAAATATATTACCATACACGTTAGTCTTTCCGTAGGTAGTGATCAGTGAGACTCGTACATGTGTACATGTTCCCTCCCTCCATCATCTTCTCTTTTCCCAATGTCTTCAATAATGATATCTACTAAAGTCATAAGATTAATGATCAGTCAACTTTCCTATACCTAATATATACCCATGTAATGTGAAATAAAATGGCATATTCTATCACAACCATTGCCTCCTTTATAAACACCTAAAACACAACATGCAAAATACAAAATAATCAAATTCACTTTACTTGACTGTCTTTACATCCAGGCAGTAACTAGGTCAATCATTAATTTTCACAACGTGAGCTAAAAACTAAAAGACTACGTTGACACGTGCACACACGTGGCAGTGGACTGTGGAGTGCCACGCCCAATACAAATTAAAATTTATCAGCACATAATGATTTGTTTAGTCTATTTTTGGTTGGATCAGCACTGTTACTATACTCATATATTGACACTATTGATTCCCTGATAGATCTACTGCTGAATTTTAAACATGGAATCAGCAATCAGTCATAAAGCTTTTCCTGCCTGCACATGATGAAACTTGA
>NW_003554766.1:0-1599 GCF_000090795.2 Amphimedon queenslandica | reverse complement strand
GGATAGACAAAGTCGACTTGGCTCTGTGCCCTAAGGATTTTCCAAGCAGAATAGTACACCTTTGGAGTGTTGACATTGAAGTTCTTTGTGAACACTACAACTGCAAAATCGGTGTTACCAGTGGCATTAACGTAAGAAACTTTTATATTTGAAGTAGCCATGGCTGCTTACTAGGTCCAACTTCTTTTCTTTCTTATAGCGAAAAAAGAAAATAATGCTTGTAATAATGTGGAGAAGAGGTGAAGCCCTGTTATACCCTGCATATCAGACAACATTTACCATGAGTGCACGACTTCACTTCTACATGTACCGTAATTTTCCTTTTTTCGTCGATGTGGAAATATTTTCGTATAGAATAGCTAACTAACTAGTAATAATAGTTAAATAACTATTAATAACTTGTAATTAGAGAACTGACAACATCTTTGAATAAATGGAATTTAAGGTGGGAATAATAGGTAATTTTTTTGAGAATAATGAACATTGTTTACAAGAATAACAGAATAGAATAATGACTGATTTTTGAGAATAATAGCCTCAGCCCTAGCTATAGATCTGGAAGCTACATCTGCACATGCGCATTAAAGTTATAAATTAAAATTAGGTTTATTAATAATTTATTATATTAAGTTCAAGTTAAAACAAGACACAAACAGAAAAAAGAAGACAATTTTATTTTATATATAACAATCACAACAAAACCAATGTTTGGCTTTTGGAGGATATTTTAAACTTAAGCATTTAAAATGAAACCAGTTCAAACAGCAAACACACACAACTGATGACTGATTGTCATCATCAATCATGCATGTACATCTTTCACAATAGTACACAGCGTTCCTCCGAATTGTGTCTGCAACATTCTCAATCGCCATCCATGCATCTTTGGTACAATATTTTCTACAGCTCTCTAAACACACGTTTTCATCTAAGCAAGAAGCTGCCACTTTTTCAGGCCTAATTTCAAGTTCCTCTTCCTGTACTATTCTGTCACCATTTACAGCTTCATTGGCTACAACAGCATCAACAAACCATGTATAAAAAAGAAAAAAATTATATGTATATCTGCCAATTAATTGAAGAAACTACACTAAATGAACCATTAATGATGGGCATACTATACTTTGGTTATGTGTAATAACCCCACCCTTTAACCCATATGCATACCGTATAGCCGCTTAATTTCGAGGGTACAACTTTCGCTATTTTCGTGGATTTTTCGAATTCGCGAAAGTTAATCCTGTAAAATTATCCGTATTGTCCATAAACACGTGTGCTTTAAAACAAGAACCGCAAAAGTTAATTCGCGAAAAAAGACTTGTGGCCTGATTCGCGAAAGTTTATTGCCTTGAAACTTTGTGGCTATACGGTATACACCTCAATTATAGACAAAGGCATAGAACTCAGAGTCAATGATAGCCCAGTCATGTATAATTGTTAATGTTAATTCTTGCCTCTTGATTTGTCTCTAATTTCTTTCCACTATTAATTGGTGCAGTCTCCATATTGTTATACTAACAAGAGGCAGTTTTGATGTTATTGTCATTTTTACACATTTTTCAAAGGACTCCATTACTATACACAATATTGAGAGCCTAA
>NW_003554765.1:0-1599 GCF_000090795.2 Amphimedon queenslandica | reverse complement strand
CATTACTATGATGAGAATGGAATAAAGATGAAGACAATGATTTGAATCAGTTTCAGATGTTGAGAATTGTTTCTTAAGAGCATTTTTATAAATGGGCATAACTCAAAAAGTTTCAATTAGAAGCTTCAAACTTTCTACACAGCACTAAGGACATCAATATGTATCAGGAAATGTAATAAAAGTTAGGGATGCATATTTTTGGAGCTATTTTTTGGAAAAAAACATTGGCAGGGTATCAAACTTTCTATCATACACAAGGTCTTTGTTTGGTTGCAAAACCATAGACTTTGGCCCAAGTCTATAGTTATGTAATTGTATACAATATAATATGTGCAATTTGTACATTTTGCATCTTATTAATATTTTACATGTGCATGTATATTTATAGAGAAGAAGGCCGCAACTCCCAAGAAAACTCCTTCAACCAAAACACCGACTTCGACAAAGAAACCCTCATCCTCACATAAAAACTGAGGTAAAAACTCACTATCTAAAGTCTAAACCAGACATGCCCACAACCAAAACTAAAGGAAGACACCCGGTCCGGAAACCTTTCCCATCAAAATGAATGGGAAAACTATAAAAACATTCTGCATTGCCAATAGTAATAGACCCTTTGCATTAGGCCAGGAATATAATAGACTAACGTAACCAGGATTGGTTACGGACCAGAAATCAATTTATAAACCTGGTATAAATTTAAATTAATTATTCATAGTTTTGGTTTAATAACCCATATTGATGCATATTATAGTACACATTATGGTTACCCATAACCCACTGATACATATTGATGTCCTTATTCTGACTTAATTTTTTGAGTTATGAGCATTTTTTAATTTTAGCAAATTTTTGAGGCATTAATCTGCTCTGCTTAAACATTTTGTACATGGACATGCAGTATGTATGTAAAAAATATCACTGCATTGAGTAGCTCCCTCATTCTCTCCTATTAAAGGTCACATGGTTGGCTTCATGGACTGAGAACATTCAAAGCCAGATCAAATATGTTATGCTCAACCTAACCTCAAGACTAAAGGTGAGTGTAATAATAATACTATACACAATATTATGATCGATACTTGTACTGTACATGTAATGTATGCATTTATACATGTAGTAATTGATGCATGTTGGTTTACCGGTACAACGTTATTGTGGAATTTGATTTATTTAGATCAAATTTGCTCTCATTTTGTGTGTCAATGACTGTTTTGCTCCAAGTTTAATTAATGGTAGCTTTCTCTTATTGTATAAAGTAAATTAGGCTAATGGTACTGTAGGAGTTGAGCCAATTCAATTGAAGCATTGCTTTGTTTGTAATTAAAATTTAATGTACATGTACTTGCAATTTAATGTATGTGTACATGTATTATCAATATAGGGAGAGAAGGATTTAGCTAAATACGAGACAGTGAAACGTCTCAAAGGACGTATTGAGGAGATAAGATGAAGCTATGAGTCCGACTTGAAGAGCAGGGAAACTGCTGTAAGACAAAGGTAACATTATTATTAGTTTACATTGTACGTGTATTTTACATGTAGCAACATGTATATAAGTATACATGTAGTTTAAGGTGTACATGTACATGTACATAT
>NW_003554764.1:0-1600 GCF_000090795.2 Amphimedon queenslandica | reverse complement strand
TATTATTTATTTATGTATATTATGATCTTTATTTATATATTATATGCATATTTTTTTAAATCTATTCATTAATTTATTCATTTTCCCTTTTCTTTTCTTTTCTGATTTTCTGGGTGCCAGCAGCTCTTGCTGGTAGTCCTTCAGGATGCTTCCTCTGCTCTCTCTGTACTATGTCAAACTACTTACTTTATGCATCTTGTAAAATTATAATTAAATTAAATAGTAGTGATGACATGAGTCCTTGTTCAAGAAGCAGTGAGAGTATCCATCTTCCTTGCAATCCTCTCCTGTGTTGTTCCTGTTGTCAAGTTCATGATCATTGCTTAACATTATTGTTTGTAACTTTCAATTTGTTATTATTTATTTTAATAAAACAATGATATCTAAAATTAAATACCTTCTCTTAGCTAGAACTGGAGGGCTGGAATCTCCACTAACAGGGGCGTCGCTGGGCTTGAAAGATTGGTAGGGCACTAGGTCCATAAAGTTGGAGGAACTTTTTCGCGCGCGAAAAATTTTGCAGTATCTCATTAATATTCATGATGGGTGTGATCAATTTTGGTCAATTAATTGATTGATTAATTAATTAATAATGATCTTTTGACGCCCAAAAATCATAATGGCGTTCATTTCCAGCAATAAATTGCTTAACTACCGACTGTATTTCTACATTATGAGTCAGTTGTTGGTGTGTGTGAAGAAGTAAGCAGTGATTGAGTATTTCCTGGATAGTTATTAGATGAATTAACTTGAATTAATAACTAATTTTAATAAAAATGGCTACTGATCTTCAAAATATTGGTGGGACAACTGCCCTACCTGCCCCTTAGGCAGCGACGCCTCGGACTAAGTATTGCAGTTGATCCAAGCATAGCTAGGTAAAAAATTGCTTGCTTTTCCCAGTTCTGATATCTGAGCATGCGCGACCACACCCAAATTTTGGAGCACATGTTTCTTTTAATTAACAAAATGGCGGCACGAGGTAAGTTGGACAGATCCAACAGTCACAGTATCACTTCTTCCTTTCTTGGAGAATGATCTGATGGGACATGGACCTGCGCATAGACTGTTGAAGTAGAATGGTGTAAGAATTAGCCTTCTAGCACCAGCCAATATTGAGATACACACCGACAACTGGATTGACAGGAGATGAAGATGAAAAAAGTGGACTGAACAAAACGGCCGTTTTGCCGATTTTTGACTTTTCTCCTAGACAAGGTCTAGAGCCACACTAGTGGTACCAATGGAGTCCTCTGGTGAAGATAAGGTCCTCTAAGAAGTCTGGTAAGCATGGGAGCTCGTTTCCCCGGTATAGCAAGGCTGCAAAAGTCGTGGCAGCCATTTGTTTGGGGGTGAATCCTACTTAGTAACGCTACCGCGTTACTAATACAGCATAAGTACATCAATATGTATCACAAAATGTGAAACAGTCAAAGCCTGTTTTTATACATTCATGTACATGTGCAGGTATAGTGTGACTTACTAAATGATTAACAGGTAATGGAACTGGCTCTGAACCTACATAATAATAATTAATAATAATAATTAATCATAATAATAATTTAAATAATTAACACACAGTAAGTATTGTTACAAATTT
>NW_003554763.1:0-1600 GCF_000090795.2 Amphimedon queenslandica | reverse complement strand
AACTAGTGTAGTAGCTGTAGCTATCTTGCTATTCCTTAAAGGACAGTAAAGTACCAAGTCATACTGTTGGTGTACAAGTGGTCCCTTAGACCACATATTTAACAGTTTACGACAGAGTGTGGTCTTCCCAATACCAGGAGGACCGTCTATTGCTACTCTGAGAGATAGAGAACTATCTGTGGGTTGGAGGACATCTTCAACACTTATCTCTTTGTTTTCAGTTAGTTTAACTGTTTTATCAACTTGTCCTCTTAGCAGATGCCAAGCTGATTCTACTTGTGTTCTGGAGTCTTGTTTTTCTACTAGTGCTAGTCTTCCAAAGAAATCTTCTCCAATCCTTGGTGGCCATTCTGTAGCAACAATAGGTTGGTGTTTGTAGTGTTGTCTCATATTGTCAGCATATCCTTGAACATCATCAGGTAGTGAACTAATGGGTTTAGCTACATCAGACTGACCTATTGATCAAGATGCATAGAAACAATGTATATACATTAAATAATTTATTACCTCTTATATTAGTAACTGGTGCGTTGGATATATCATCAACTGGTGATGGTAGTACAGTATGTGAACTGACATTATCAGGTATAGACTGACCTAATGTATTGAGATATAATGACTATATTGATCACTGATAATGTACACACACACTCACCTAACTGGTGTAATATAGAGGTAACAATATCTGTTAGTGTACGATGTTGTTGGTTTATTAATACATGACATATATCAATAAGATACTGCTCTGGATTAAGAGAGGATTCCAACTGTTGCTCAATGACATTCACAAGTTTACTAGATTTCTCATTATTGGTTATTCCTGTTACATGCATCTCCTCTTTAGTTTGTTGTGGTATCAGATCTTTAGCATACAGTGCATCAGTTACATTGTATAGATTCACACTAATAGCATGAACTAATTTATCAGAATGAGTCCTTAATATATCCTTTGGATTACCTGCAGTAGTGTATCAGTTAATGAGTGTTGTATTAAGTGTATGTTTACCTGTTATAGGACCAGGATTGAGTTCAACATCTCCTGATAAGAGGAGGAGGAGAAGTAAAACCAAATAGTAGATCAGGTCAGAGCTACTCCCAATAGTAGCTATAAACAAGACTAATGACTGGAGGCAGTGGATCATAACAGTGACAGTAATTATACCTATTGTAAATACACTGTATGATAATATTATATACTGTTAGTTTGTTTACCAGTTCGAGGAATAAAATTGAGCTTCATATATCTTAATAAAGATAAAAGAAGAGAAACAATAAGAGACAGAGCTGCTGGCAGTTTAGATGTCTTCTCTCCTGATGTAGTACTGCCTGACTTGCTGTCTACTGCAGCTTTGAATGAGTGAGAGTGGCGGCCATTAGCTGGTCTACTGGAGGCAGCTTGACAGTAGTTCCAAAGTCCAATACTTGCTCTCCATTGAGAGACATCAATCATCTTGTAATTATTAGTAAAGTATAATTAAAATGAACTATAATATACTTACCTCTATCACTCTTAATGATCAACTGTTGTAAGATAAAGAAATGAAAAGATACAGTCAAAAGTACAAGCCAGAGGTACAAGCCAATTATGCTGCACAGCTGC
>NW_003554762.1:0-1600 GCF_000090795.2 Amphimedon queenslandica | reverse complement strand
CATCTACCTGAGCAAATGGAACTGTAAGCTTTGTTACAATTTGTAATGAATGATTTTTTGTGATGCAGGTTTGGACCATTGAGGCACCATTGGTGCATGCCATTTGAATCCAAAAATGCACAAATAAAAGCATTTGTTACTGTTTCAAGAATGTACCATTTTCTGTAGATGTACGACACCAGCAGTGGCTGTTATCATCTTGTGGTTCAGCATGGTCAGCACTACTCGTCATTTCTTTATGATGGAGATCAAGTTATGTCAGGTGCAAATGGTGGTTTAATTTTTTCATTATTTTAAGTAGCCAAATTATTTTCACTTATATAATTATTATTTTCATGTAGGTACTTTATGTAACTTGTTTGTTTACAAGCGAGAACTTGATTTACTGTTTGGCAGTTTGCAATCTGAGATTAAAGGAATTAGGTAAGTCAATGAACTTTTTTTGTTACTTCACAAATTATTTTAATGTAGCTCTCAAAATGTAATAATACTTGGAGTCAAATATCAAACTGGAAATGTCATTCGTGTGTCTGGCAACAATCATGAAAAATTTGTATATCATATCATTCATGAGATTTTAGTATTTGAAGATAAGAAGATTTTTATTGTAAAACCACTAAAAGTTATAGAATTTTCAAAGAAATTTTGTGCTTATGAAGTATCATTAATTACGGAATGGCTAAGGCCGCGATGCGGCTGAATGCTATTCTGGATTATATGAGGAAGGTGAAGTGGACCATGTCAATGGTGTTTGGCCTAGTTTTCTAAAATTTCAGTTAGTTTGTAGTAACAATTAGAAAATTTACAGTAACTCGCTCCACCTATGAGTGGGGCTCCACTTTCCCATATAAGCCCTCACCCAGTTTGACCACGTTGGCCTTTTGATAACGAAATATTATTATCAAACCACACAGTCAATGTGAAGTCCTGCATATCAATGATAGCCATATTATTATTATGGGTGGGAGACCATTGATATGCTCGACTTCACCTTCCTCATATAATTGAGAATAGCATTCAGCCGCTTCGCGGCCTTAGCCATTCTGTAATTATATTTCCGAAGGGTCAGTCTCACATATCAACATAGGCGGCAGCAGAATTTTGAATTTACCCAGGATCATTCATTATTCATAACAATTGGGGGTGTGGTCAATTTATTCAATAACTGAACATTAATAATACTAGCCACTTGAAGCCAGTTACCACACAAAAATAACTGTAAAGATGAACTGATACTGTGTATAAAAATTTGTGGTTATAAAAAAATGAATTATAGTGATAATCTCACTCCTAATAATAACAAAACACCTTTTGGGTGTGGTTTTGATTGAAAGCTACCCAGGCATAGCCAAGGCATGCCTGGGCCTGCAGCCGCCTATGCATATCAATGGTGTTGTTTGTAGTTTTAAGGACTGATTTTGCCAAGGCTGTGTCTCATAAAGGCTTATAGTAGAATCACTGAAAGGAGGATTCAGTGTTCCAGTCCGCTGCATTACGGATATTTTCAGTTGTGACTCCCTGCATAACAGCTGCTGATGTACTAGCACTCCTAACAGAGTGAGATTTGAATACACTGGTATCTATTCCAGCTGATTCCATG
>NW_003554761.1:0-1600 GCF_000090795.2 Amphimedon queenslandica | reverse complement strand
TTCATTGCAAGCTGATAGAAGAGCCAAAGTATGCACCAGCCAGCCAGTATACATGTAGTGCATCTACATGTACATGTAATACTACATGTGATACTACATGTACCGTAAATCCTTAAATAGAAGCCGCATTTGAATAAACGCCGGGGTAGCAATACAATTTAACGATAAATACGCAACACAGGCTTAGGAGTGACTCAGTAGTCTAGTGGATACTGTCTGAAGTTCCAGAAGTCAAAAGCATGAGGTCACAGGTTCGAACCCTGCTCTGGGCCTAATTTTTTTTTTATATATTTTTTCGAGGTCCAAATACCATTTTAGGAAATAGACGCCCGGGCTTTTATTTAAGGAAATACGGTACATTTTCACATTAACAATGCACTTGCCCAGAGTTCCTGTAAAACTTGCTACATGTACATGTAAATGAGCTTCACGAGCTGACAAGCACTGCAATGGCATTTTGAGCAATTTAAAAATCCATAAAAAATCCAATTTTGATTGGAATCAGCTCAAAGTTAATACACAGCATAGAAGAAGAGCCAAAGTATATATGCATGTACATGTACATACACATGTATGTTGCATGGTAACATTTGACCTTCACATTAACAATTTGCCCAGAAGAGCATGAGCTTCATGAGCTGACAAGCATTACAATACAGTAAATGGTATTTGGAGCAACTTTAAAAATTCATTGAAAATCCAAATTTGATTGGAATCAGCTCAAAGTTGATACACAACATGAGGACATGTTTATGTATCAGAAAAAATTATTAAAATAGAGAATTCTCTCTTAACCATTTTTGATGAAATTTGGCCTGTGACCCAAGGCTATAGCCTTGGGTTGTTGGCCCAATTTTGGAGCAACTTTAAAAATTCATTGAAAATCCAAATTTGATTGGAATCAGCTCAAAGTTGATACACAACATGAGGACATGTTTATGTATCAGAAAAAATTATTAAAATAGAGAATTCTCTCTTAACCATTTTTGATGAAATTTGGCCTGTGACCCAAGGCTATAGCCTTGGGTTGTTGGCCCAATTTTTGAGCAACTTTAATTAAATTCATAAAAAATCCAAATTTGATTGGAATCAGCTCAAAGTTGATACATAGCATAAGGCCATGTATATGTATCAGAAAAAATTGTAAAAATAGAGAATTCTCTCTGAACCATTTTTGATGAAATATGACCTGTGACCCGTACTATAACAGTACAGAGTATTTAGACCCTGCATTTGCCTATAACCAACTGTGTGGCATGTACCGCTCAGCTATAAGTTTACTTATCGTAAATGACACAGGTGCAGCTTGTCTAGGCATCCAAGCTGCACTAAAAGCGCCTGTATCGTGTATTTATCATGTACATCACGTACTTATCTCGTTTTGTGGTGCACTAGTGTAGCTATAGCACCAATGTGGAACGCAGGTAATGCTGGAGATCACTGTACTTTACTTATTTTTGTCAATTTTGATGTTAAGTACATGTATGATCCTCATTTAGAATCAAAAGAGAAGAGTTCACATAACACTTGAATTGCCATGGAGTGCTGACAAAGCCATTCAACAGTTTGGTAAGTTCAGTCACTCTTGTTATGACTGTAT
>NW_003554760.1:0-1600 GCF_000090795.2 Amphimedon queenslandica | reverse complement strand
AATGAGTATAGTGAAGTTAATGGAGAGTAATGTCAATCTGAGCCAGCAGAATAAGCCATCAAATACTTCACCAAAAACATCATTTCATCAGTCTGTGAGTTGCTGTATAAAGGTGGATTCTCAATATGACGCATGTGCGTCCATCATGACCAGAAGTGTTGTATAAACCAATGGGAACATGCGTCAATGCATCAGATTAGAAAACATTTCTATTCTGACGCCTTGACGCATACACCCATTGGTTTATACAGCACTTCTGGTCATGATGCTAGCGCATGAAAAGCAATGCGTCATATTGAGAACCCACCTTAAGAATAAAGTATAATGTGCATGTATGTGTGCATAATGTAATGCGTATGTACATGTATATATGTATCAATGTATGTTGAGTTTACTTTTTGGCTGAAGAAGTAAAGAATGGTAGAAGATTAGAAGAGGAGGAGGAGGTTGGTGGAGAAACTTTTTTGTTCATTCCAGAACTCACGTAATTCAATTCATGCAAGATATTCCTCTGACAAGAGGGTCTCTTAGTTTTGACTTCTTTATCAAACGTGTTGCTATCCTAATACATTAATACATACATAGCCAGTAAAAGGAATGCCATTAACATTAGAACAAGAATAACTAACTTTCAAGTTAGTGTCATAATCTGAAGGTGTTACATCTGGTTGCCATGGTGGCGACACCGGTTGCCATGTTGATGGTCCCGGTTGCTGTAAAGTAGGAACTGGTTCCAATTGCGCTGGTATTTTGAGTAGACCGAGTTTTGGAAGAGAAGGAGGGAGAGGAGGAGGAGAGAAATCGTCATCAGAGAAATCATCGTACATGGTAAAGAGATCAGGATCATAAAACGAGATGTCTTCCTCGGAATCTCTTTCAACAATTACTTCTCCTCTTTCTCTCTCTCTTTGTAATGGACCAGAGTCATCATATGAAGATGGGCCAGGAAAAGAGAGAGAGAAAGAAGGAGGAAGTTTAGTCTTTGGTACATAAGAGAAATCTCTTTTCATGTTGTCCCTGCGACTGAGGTAGTCCCTGTAATTAGAGCTCGTTACTTTTAGTCTCTTCACTCCAGGAGTGGGTGGAATATTTGACATGCGATTACGCAAATCGCTAACATGTTCGGCCATTTCTCCTGCTTTTTGCTTCCTTTTCATTGGAGTAGCCACTTGTAGTGAGCTAGAAGGCATACTTGTAATACAAGCATCCTAATACAGCACATATAGAAATAATTGAAGATTACACACTTACTGTCATATTTCCATTGCCACTTGTATTTACACCATACTTGCAACAATCATGGCCACATCTTTTAAATATTATTATTATTAAGGAAAGTAAAGGGGGGAATACAATTTACATGTACATAGAATTAGGCTATTAATTCATTGGATACACTGCTTTGTTAATGCAGCGATGATTGCAGAGTTTCTGTCGGCTCTTGGGGCCACTTTTGCCTGATAAAAAAACATAATCATAATAATAATAATAATAATAATAATAATAGAACATAATGAATACCTTTGGACTTAGTATTGGTTACATTTAATGATGCCTGAGGCTAAAATTGACAAAATAAGACATAAAACTATAGTCATGA
>NW_003554759.1:0-1600 GCF_000090795.2 Amphimedon queenslandica | reverse complement strand
CTTTATGGGATGCTTCACCGCAATAGTAACAAGCATGGGCAAATCGGCAACCCTCAAACCTGTCACACAATGGTGAAAAGTTCCACCGGAAGCAGACCTTCTGGGACTTTGGCCTCTTATTAGATGTGTTGGGCTTTTGAGGAGCAGAATGGCTGTGAGGAACTGAGGAGAGGGAGTGGTTCCATGGAACCGTCCCAGGGAGGCACTGCCCATAGATGATGATGTTAAGTTCTCCCCATTTGCGTATCCCCTTTGCTGCTGCCCATGCCCGAAATTCAACATCAAAAGATAGCCATTGCCCTCCTCCCAAATCTCTGGCCAATTGTGTCATTAAGTGCATGTGAGCTAGGAGGCCCACGACCTGTTCTTTTGTGGTCTCCTCAGCTGCTGCCAGAACAGCAGCGTAGATGGAGAAGGCCCTCGCCCATGAAACAATATCCACTATTTGTTTCTTTTTCTTTTGGGCCTGCTCTACAGATTGGAAGATCATCACTGGTGAACTGTGCTGTTGCAGTAGTAGCTCCTCAGATTTAGAGGAAGCATCCTGCAATGACACTAGTAACTCGGGGAAGAGGCGCTCCTGATCCGGACGTAGTGGAACTCATCGCTGGGGTCGCACCAGACATCACTAGCACTGGAGCAGTCACTGAACTCGTCCTTGGGGCTGCACCTGACATCACTAGCAGTACTGGGGTAGTGACTGTACTGCTCGAAGCTGGAGCTGGGATCCCAGTGAGACTTACGCTGGCGGTACCTGTAGATCCCAAGGAGGAGCTAGGCGCCGACATTATGATGATCTAGCTGGATACCAGGACAACAAAGAAAGAATAACGTTGGATTGATAGCAGGAGAAGAAACTAGAGAAATACAAGATGCTTTGCACTGATGCTACTGCTTGCTGCAACGCTCCTGCCTGCTATCAGACTGACTGCTACTAGTCTACAAGCTACTGGTTATTACTTATAAGTAATATAACTACCACTGACCCAGCCTTCTAGTTAACTTTGTTTAACCCTTTGGCCTAAACTTCAATTTTTTGTCATTTTATTAATTGACCACACCCCCAATTCTTATGAATAATTAATGAGCCCTGGTTAATTCAATATTCTGTAGCCGCCTATGCACTTTGGTGAATCTTCTTACCAAGTTACCATAGGCGGCTGCAGGCCTAAGCGTTGGGGGTTATTGCCTAGGCTAAAAATTACTTTTGAAGCAGAAACAATGCTATTATAAGCTTATGAATCCTTTTTACCACACCCTTTTAATTATAAATGCCTAAGCTGAGTTGGACCTCTACGGCCACCAAAGCCTCGATCTTACAACACCACACTGGTAAATCTGCTTGCTTGCTTCTTTTGTGTTTCTTTCTTACAGTTGCATGCTTAGGATAATGAAAGCTAATGATCCCAATCTTTAAATTAGTGCTATTACATTACAAGGTATGAGAATAAAGCATTATTTCCCCCTATAAAGGAATGGAGTTGTCTGCATCTATGCCTCTTATGACGTCACGTTTAGCCACACCCACCGACAGGAAGTAAATTGAAAGGAAGCAAAAAGTGCATATTTGAAGGCTCATATCTCAGTGAATAAATTTTTT
>NW_003554758.1:0-1601 GCF_000090795.2 Amphimedon queenslandica | reverse complement strand
TCATCCCCTCCGATGGTTGGCCCCACCCCAAATATGGGTGGGACCACATTGAGGGTTTCCGGATTCCCCCTCGAGGCACACCTCGTGCAACCACAATGAGGGGGTGGGAGACCAGGGGGTTTAGTCCGCCCACAGAATGTCATTGCGTGGGCGGAGAACCCCCTGGCATGGTGGACCGGAACGCATGAAAGGCCCGGTTATTCTGGGGGGCGGGGCTGAAGTGGGGCCTATACATTGGCCACACTTCCTCAGGGCAGTGTGGCCACCGTCTCATTGTTTAGGCAATCGGTACAGAGGACGGTGGACCACGGTAGGCAGGTGGACCCGAGGTAAGATTAATTAAAATTAATGAGCCACACCTACTTAAGTGAAATGGAACCCCCCTTTTAATTTTTCTGGATCCGCCAGTGGGAAGGAGATGTTATAATATTTGATGCTCTATCTGGTGCCACATTGCATTCAGTGGCTTGTACATTAAGAGTATTGGCCTGGCTGGCTTACTGCCCACACTCAGTTGGGGTGGGAGTAGGCCCTCCTTTACTCTCAAGTATTGCTATGCATTCATGCTCTCCTCTGAGGCAATATGCTTGCCTCTCTCTCTCTCTCTCTTACCTCCTTCCCATGAAACTGCAGTCAGGTGCTGGGGGGTTTGGCACAACCCACATTAAGGCACACTACAACAAGTAGTGGGCCTCTCTAGGGACGGAGATTCGATGGGAGCTCTCCAAGAGCTGCCGTCCTGGTCCAGCCAATCTCACTCCATATCAGGTAAGCCCTAAAGTAGATTAATATATATATCGCACGTGGGTGAAATCAATTATAGGACGACCTGGGGGCTATGCCCCCAGGTCGTAAAAATGGAGATTCCTTTTTATGTCGTATTCCTTTAGCCAATTTGGCTTTTTTTATAACGGCCAGGTCGCCGGTTGACCTAATTGCATATGATGCATTTAAACATTAAGGGGGCAAACATGAGCTATTAACATGGCTTAGCTTGGCTTTATTGAAATAAAATAAAAATGATTCTAATCTAACTATTAGTGTAATGAGAGAGAAAGAACACTCTATGTAACTTATATTATATAACCTATATATACTTATATTACCTATAGATCTATTATAGGTTACGTAGTCTATAATATCTATGATTTCTCCAATACAACGTGTAGATGAACTATATATAAGTCATACATGTCATAGATCTAATTTTTGATGATAAAAATTAATTATTGAGAATAATAGGATAAAATGAAAAGAACAATGGGGGAAATTATCCGGAAACAATAACAAGGAATTTTATGATAATACGTACTTTAACGTACTAATCAATTTTGCCCGTGATTTATTCTACACTAGAGATTGCATTTTCAATAGCTGTTGCACATCAAAGTAGTTTTACTAACTGTTACATACCAGTGGTCAGAGACTCGGTTTCCCACAGGATTTTTGCAGCTTCTTGTCAGCTGCGTTTGCAAAGCTTCTGTTGATGCTTAGAAATGGTCGGTCTGTAATTGGCGTTACTAGCTGAACTGATTAACCATTTGTGTGTATATAGTAAGATGGCTCTGTAATACACGTATGTAACGCTTATCGAAGTGGCA
>NW_003554757.1:0-1601 GCF_000090795.2 Amphimedon queenslandica | reverse complement strand
AACTCCGTTCGAGAGTCTAGAAAAGGTGGTTACAATAAAAATGGAGGTTTCTAATTTGTAAACATGAGGCCTGTTGACTAAATGAAATGAGAATATATTCATTAGGTCTACTGAACAAAACAAAACACCTATATACCTTCTTTCACAAAAATAAGTTACTCAAGAAAACTCTTGAAAACATAGACAGAGAGAAAAGCGCCAAGGATAGAGCTACGCTGATTATGACGTTTACAGGTGAACTTCAAAGAGTTAATTGGATACCGACTTCCTGTTTCATATCCATGTGTGTATGTAGTATCTATGAAGTCTATGCACACATATAAAATCCCATAATGAAACGTCATAAACGTCACATCCGGCTGTCCTCACCCTTGTTTCGCTGCATTCATGGCTGCCAGGGTAAGTAAAACAATCACAGTAGCCTATTCGTTTGTTAAAGTAGCTGAATGATCCCTCAGAGGACTTTGCAAAGCCTTTATATATTGAAATAATGCTCATAAAAGATAGTTTGAGTGCATATTTTAGTTCTACAATGGATGTCATAGCCTACTTGTTGTGTACATTTCACTCAAGCCACTTTTTTAGCTTAACTCTGTTGAATTAGGCTAACATTTTTTATTGTACTGATAGGTTATTGTTTACTAGTTGTAGTGGGGCTATTATTTAGAGTTTGTGTTAAGTAAAAGAGCTGTTATTTTCTAAATCTTGGTTTTTCAAGCCCCACCTTTCTAGCCAATTTTTCTTTGTAATACTTGACTTAATTGGAACTTTTTCTATATGGTTTTGTAGCTTGAGAATAGGTAGTTGTAGTGGGCCTATTCTCAAAAGGAGTGTATTTTTAGTTTTGGTGCAATTGTGTTGTCAAAATCATCATTTTTAGGTGACAAGAGATGGGAAAGTCATGCATTGGTAGACTGCATATACTAAAAGAAAAGGAAAGTTTCAGCAATTATAATGCATGATAAATGTCAAGTTTTATTGTATTATTGTACATAAAATCACACTTTTATTAGCAATAATAATACTTTTTATCATTGTTTTATTTTTATTCTGAATGAAAACGTAATATTATGACGTATTTCCGGTGAAACACAAGCCTCAGAACATCCGGTCGGGCCGTGTTTCATATCCAGGGGTATATAGTATCTATGGTAGGACCAGGGGCGTAGCTGGGAAGGAAATGATGAGGGGGCGTTACTAGAATGCGGATCAGTGCGGATTGCTGCGGATCGTTCCGCACGCTGAACCAAGAACGTGAACGCGCGGAACGTGCACGGGCGTGTGCTTAGAATGCGGATCAACTCCCAAGAATTCAGAATATACACCATAACTTCCCTAGTCTGGCGCAGCCAGACCCCTTTTTCGGAAGGAGTCTGGCAAACATCCGTACATTGGCTCTTGAAACTGGAATGCGGAAGTCATGTGCCAAGAACGCGGAAGTCACGGGGTTAATAATTTTTAATAACTTTATAACGTGCGAACACGAGGGCAACTGCTGAAGATGGAGTGTCTCGGTTGTGGAACAGGTACTGTCAAGGGAGATCGGCGTATTGCTAGCAACTTTAAGAACGCTTTTTCAACTTGGAAGTATATCATGTGTC
>NW_003554756.1:0-1601 GCF_000090795.2 Amphimedon queenslandica | reverse complement strand
TTGATTTTAGTTAGTTTTAGTTAGTTATGTTTCAATAAAAATAATTTTATTCATAATAAAATAGTTTTTAAAATTTCTAAATCTTTTAGTTAGTTATAGTTAGTTTAAGAATTTTTTAAAAGATTTAGTTAGTTATATATAGTTAGTTAACTAAAAGTAAATCTGGTCTAACTAAAAGTGTTTTAGTTTTAGTTATAGTTAACTAAAACAACAATACTGATTACGAGTGAAACTATATTGTTACTAAATATTTAATTTTGCATTTTGAAATGTTTTTCTAATAATTATTTTTGCCCTTTTGACTATTATGAGTTTTGAAAATAAAAAATCAGCATGAGGATATGAATATAATACAGGAATGTGTATAATAAACAGAGTTTGTACACATACATATTGCGTTATCGCCCAAATCCATAATAGCACATACATTAGCAGTGCAATATAAATTCTAAATTTCAATATTTCACATGTAAAGAGAAGAGCAGTCTAACTTCATTAATATAGTCTTGCTAGCCAAACCATTCGCCAGCCTACACCAATGACTTTATATGGGAAGGGTCTGGCTAGTGAGACTATTACTACAAGCATTGAGGAAGATGGGAGAGAATGCTGTAGCTGATGGGATTGAAAAAGGAATAAATTTACTAATGAGGATTATTAACTACACTTCATCATAAAAATAAAATGAGATGGTTTCATAAAAGTAACTCTCTAAGATTTAGCACATCACACATCAAATGTTCTTGTCAATGTGAAAGCACGTGGTTGAATATACGGAGTATAAACGGAAGTATACCAATTGGAAGAAGGAGACTTTTAGTTCACTTCACACATAGTTCTTTTTCTCGAGGTTAAGAATGAGTTCCATATATATAACAGAGCCCCCTACTAAAGGAAAGGTAGTTAATCCAGCAGCAGCTGTATTAGTGACTACTGGCCCCTCCCCTCAGGTACTATTAAAGACCACACTGGGTGATATTGATATTGAACTGTGGTCCAAAGAGGCTCCTCTGGCCTGTCGTAACTTCATACAATTGTGTTTAGAAGATTATTATAATGATACCATATTCCACAGAGTCGTTTTTGGTAATTGATTAATTATTATTAATTAGTGGGTGGAGTTATAATTATTAATTAAGTAGAATGACCTATTGATGTTACATTGCTTTCCTACATGTACATGTAATCTCTCTCTCTCTCTCTCTCTCTCTCTCTCTCTCTCTCTTTCTAGAGTTTGTAGCTCAAGGTGGTGATCCCACTGGTACAGGAGAAGGTATTAATTATTAATAATTATTTGTACAAATACTTTTTATCTTCTCTTCAGGTGGTGAATCTATTTATGGTTCGCCATTTAAAGTGAGTCCATCGTTACCATGACAACCCTTTAACCATACCTCCTCTAATTAACAGGATGAGTTTCATCAGAGACTCAAGTTCAATAGACGTGGTCTGGTGGGAATGGCCAATGGAGGAAAGAATGATAATACCTCACAGTTCTTTATAACGCTGGGAAGAACTGATGAACTTAATAATAAGAATACATTATTTGGGAAGGTGAGGGGTGTGGCTAATAATGATTGATGGGTGGAGTTTATGTTAAT
>NW_003554755.1:0-1602 GCF_000090795.2 Amphimedon queenslandica | reverse complement strand
TTCCATGACAACATGGAGGACAAGATGGCTGACAGTATTGATGTGATGATGAGTGTCCTCTTTGAGTTCATTAATGAACTGAGTTATGAAGGAGGTGAGGGAACGGGTCCCCCTCTAATGGAATAAAAATTTGAGGGGATTTTGGGGGGCATTTTTTGAAAAAAAAACATGGGCTATAGCCTTGGGTATTTTTTAGAATTTTGACGTTTTCTTAAAATGGCCGTAACTTGAAAAATTAAAGTCGGAATCGGCTCAAACTTTCTACACAGCATAAGGACATCAATATGTATCAGAAAATGTAATAAAAATTTGGGGTGATTTCGGAGCCATTTTTTGGAAAAAACCATGGACTATAGCCTTGGGTATTTTTCAGAATTTTGCTGTTTTCTTAAAATGGCCGTAACTTGAAAAATTGAAGTCGGAATCGGCTCAAACTTTCTACACAGCATAAGGGCATCAATATGTATCAGAAAATGTAATAAAAATTTGGGGTGATTTCGGAGCCATTTTTTGGAAAAAACCATGGGCTATAGCCTTGGGTATTTTTCAGAATTTTGCCGTTTTTTTTTTAAATGGCCGTAACTTGAAAAATTGAAGTCGGAATCAGCTCAAACTTTCTACACAGCATAAGGGCATCAATATGTATCAAAAAATGTAATAAAAATTTGGGGTGATTTCTGAGCAATTTTTTGGAAAAAACTGTGGGCTATAGCCTTGGGTATTAAGTATTTTCTTAAATCAAGGTAGTAAAAGCAGTCTTGAGAATATTTTACTTTTAATTAATAATTAATGTTTTTTTTTAGATCAACTGTCTCTTGATTCTGCTTGCAGTTTATTTCAGTCCTTCATTAAAGTGGGTGTGCCCTTGAGACTATGAATATCATTACCTTACATTGATAGGTATTTTTTAATCAAGTCTGTTTAACTCACAAGTCGTCTTACGTTCAATTTTTAATATTTAAAATGACAAGTTTTGATAAAGTTAGTCAGTCAGACAAAGAATGTATCAGAAAATGTAATAAAATTGAGGAATTCTCACCTTTCCATTTTTGGCAAAATTTGACCGAACCCCCTGTACTATAGTACAGGGACTTTTGTCCAATTTTTAAGAAACTTAAAAAATTTGTAAAAAAATTCAATTTTGATTGGAATTAGTTTAAATTTTCTATGCAACATAAGTACATGTATATGTATCAAAAATGTAATAAAAATGGAGAATTCTCACCTTTTCATTTTTGATGATATTTAGCCAATGACCATGTACTATAGTACAGGAACTTTTTCTGTTTTTGTGTAGAGTTTTTCTGAATACTTTCTAGCACAGTTATGGGAAAATGTAAGTTTATTAATTTTGACTTGTATTTTTATTTATTCATTTATTTATTTATTTATTTATTTATTTATTTATTTGTTTATTTTAGTTTCAGAATGTCCATTCACCAGGTTAGTTATCCAGTAGTTATTAATAGTTATTAATAGTTATTAGGTTTATTAAGACAAGTCCTCTCCTGCTACTTATCAAGCTACATATCAAGAGCACAGTTCATACCTTTAAAGTAATAATAATAAATTAATAAAAATAATGATAAAATAATAATAATA
>NW_003554754.1:0-1602 GCF_000090795.2 Amphimedon queenslandica | reverse complement strand
TACCCACTAGTTGTTCACTCCTGGTACTAACATCATCACTGCTACTATATTCAGTAAGAGGAGACTATAATCACTTACTGATGTAATAATTTTCATTTGTAGGATTTGCAGAGATAGAATCATTTACTGTTGCTGACCTTCCTTCTGATATGACAGTATATCCTCAGGAATACAAACTGAATTGTACTAAAATTGGATTTTATTGGTATAGTAATAATATGAGCATTGGTAGTACTACACTGACTAATTACCCTCGATCATTTTGTAATGATAATGGTAACACTTGTTCTGGTACTGTGTTAACTGGTCCTGTTGTAAACACAGTAAGATATACTGTTAATATCACATGGGATGGAATGAATGTCAGTAGTGGATCAATCAGTCAATCAACCACTGGAGATCAAATGTATCAGTGCATGGTAGCAGATCATCCTGGTCGTAAGGTAACTAGAATACGTACTGTAACTATAAAAGGTAATGTCTATAAACACAAATAATTCTTATTACACATACCAATATATATTAGTACCAGCAACTGCTCCCTCTTCTCTTACTGAGGTCAATCAGACAGCTACCACTATCACTGTCAGTTGGACTCCACTTGATTCATCTGATGCTGATGGATATGTAGTCAATGTCACTAGTGACACAGACACTGTGCAGACAGTACAGGTGGAGGGAAGTAGTAATAATACAATCACACTGAATGGACTGAGAGGAGGAACAACTTATAACATCACAGTCAGAGCCTATCAACAATTACTGGGACCTGCTAGTACAATCAGTGTCTTCACTCATATTTGCCAGCAAAAAGGTATTTTAATTTCAATAGAATTATAATAAATGCAAGTAGGTATCTACCTGATGCATGATGGAAACTGTTATACTAATGGATCTTATTTTTGGGATAGTAGTGTCAATGCAGCTAATGAAGCTATATCATGTGTGTTACCTGGTACTAGTCTAACTACTGGTCAGTGGGTTAGAGTTGCTGATCCTGATGATCCTGTTGACTGTAACAGTAATAGTGCCAGTGATCCTTTTCGTTGTACTTCTGTAACTTCACCTGCTACTCTCAATCTTTATCTTGCTCAGGGACTATCAGCAGCTCAAGAAGGCTGGTACAAGTGTTGTCTACCCACTGATTGTTCTGATGATAATAATATGATCTTTGCTAATATATTCAGTAAGAGGAGACTATAATCACTTACTGATGTACCGTATAGCGCTTTAATGTGGCAGAGTTTTATTTTGGCGATTGGCAGTTTTCAAGCAGAATCGCCAATATTAAAACTGCCAATCATTAATTTGCATGCTCAGTAATGCACGTGTACACAAAAATCGCCAAATTAAAAACTGCCAATTATAATTTTACAGCAAAATTCCAAAAATAAAGCCCCGCCAAAATAAAGTGCTATACGGTAAAAATTTTCATTTGTAGGATTTGCAGAGATAGAATCATTTACTGTTGCTGATCTTCCTTCTGATATGACAGTATATCCTCAGGAATACAAACTGAATTGTACTAAAATTGGATTTTATTGGTATAGTAATAATATGAGCATTGGTAGTACTACACTGACTAATTACCCTCGATCATTT
>NW_003554753.1:0-1602 GCF_000090795.2 Amphimedon queenslandica | reverse complement strand
TGATGTAAATCATGTAGGCGTCGGAGCCCCAGCGGCCCATAGTCTTAATGAGATGAGAGGGGACTCCGGCCCGAGCTGCCGCCGTGGCCGCCCCAATCCGAAAACTGTGGCATGCATAACAGGCCGGGTTGACCCCGACAAAGCCAGGGCAGCCCGAACATACCCGACGAAGCACTCCCTAGAGATAGGCCGGCCATCGGGCAGCACAAACAAAGGACCCGGAGCTCGGGAACGTACTGTCAGATAGTTAGCCAAAGCTTGGACAGGGCACAAGGGGCCACCGGTAGCCCCAATGACTATCGATACGCCGGTGCCCCCTGGGTCTGTCTTGGAGAACCTGAGCAGAAGAAGGGCCCGCGCAGGTGACTGTTCAAATGACACATCCGAGACCCTGATTGCTGGTGGTGAGGACAAGTCCTTGACAGTTAGCTCACCTATTCGAAAACACCCAAAAAAGGCTGTCAGAGATAAGGCCCACAACAGGCGAGCCAATGATACCTCGACTATCCCCGACTCCCAGGCCGACTTGAGGGCTAGCAAGATGCGAGGAGTGATTGGGAGTTTTTGCAGGGCAGGCTGGGCAATCTGGGACCTCGTGACCCCTCGGAGGGTATACTGCAGTCGCGGGCAGACTTCTCTAGGCAGCGGTGGCAGACCAGCCTCAATAGACAAATGCCGGACCGCTGAGAGGTAGCCCGAAATGGACTGGGCTCTAAGCCCCTTGGAAGCCAAGTAGGCAACGAACCTGCACAGCGTCAACTCGGTTGGTGGCAGCGGGGTGATCCCGGCCTCCGAGCAGAACGTGAGGTAGCGCCTCTTTCCCGTTGAGTAGGAATTGCGGGAGTTCTCCGACAAGCCTCTAACAAACAGCGATCTAGCTGATCCATCCAACTCCTCGAGGTCCAGACAGGCCGTCGCTCTAAGACGAGTCCTGCTAGAATGTCTGGTAGGACCACTGGCAACCTGGGAGCCTGGGGAAGGAGAGAAAAGAACTTAGGGCCCCTGTCGCGTGAAAGGGCGTCTGCTGCCCCATTCAGTATGCCCGGCAAGTGTTCTACTGCCACCGAGACATGCAGCTTAGCCTGCAGAATGGCAAGCAGGCGAAGTAAGTGGTTCATGTGAGGGTCTATCGCAGAGCCCCGAGCAACCGAGTGGACGACGGCCTCGTTATCGCAGTGGCAGATGACCGAGCCCTGAGACCATTGGTTACCCCAAACAGCCAGGGCCGCCACGATCGGGACTAGTTCCTTGGGGGCAATAGACACTTCCGACCAAGACGGTGGCCAGCGGAGCTGAAACCATTCCCCCGAGAAAGCAACAAAAGCCCCACAACCCCAGAGCCCGGAGGCGTCTGAAAACAGGTGGGCTCGGGTGGGACCCGATGGAAAGAAAGACACGCCATTCCAGGAGGCCAGGAGGCGCTGCCACCACACGATGTCGCCACGGCAGGCAACGGAGAGGCGGACTCGGTGGTGCTGACGGCGTGGAATTTTCATCGTATCGATGAGACCCCTCAGGAACGGGCGACCGGGCCTCACCACCTTTGCGGCATGATTGAGGTGACCAATGAGCGACTGGAGCTCCCTCTTGGTGGCAGCCCGC
>NW_003554752.1:0-1602 GCF_000090795.2 Amphimedon queenslandica | reverse complement strand
CTAGCTTGCAAAGCTACAATAAATAGAATTATCAATAAAAACAAAACTGCATTTAGTAATGGAAAAATAGCAGTGCTATCTGGTAAAATCAATAATGGCAAGTTTCCTACTCGCTTATTTGTTGAAATCCATGCTTCACTTAAGCTGCCATACACCAGGAAAACGAGAACATCAACTTCCATTGCAACCGAGTCTGGAATGAGAGAAGGGAGATAAAATTACCTAATTACTAGAACAAGTAAGTTCCTAAAGAATCAAAAGATATGCACAAATATTTAAAAAATATTTGAAGTTCAATGCATAATTGATAAACAGTGCATGGTAAAAATTTAAAAGCAGCACAAGTGGTACAATTTTTTTCAATTCCTTTTAAGTTTCGGTATTTATAATTTAAAGACAGACATTACTGCATAGCCGGTAATTTTCGTGGGTTGCAAAGTTCATGGATTTTGCGGATTCCTTATTGATTCATGAAAATTAATTTAACACGGTACCTGCATGGTACAAGTGGTAGAATTCACGAAATTAAAATCTGCGAATTGGATTGTTAGTAGATTTCGCAAAATATAGGACCCAAAAAATTACCAGCCATACGGTATTATATGTACATGTATTACAAAATGCTTACTGATACTGCATTGTGTCCATTCTACAGGTACAATGGATAACAAACAGTAGTCCCCCAACTCAACAGTCAACAATCATATGATTAACACATGTCAGGCTGAGGCTGTCCTTGCCTGTAGCCAATCTATAATAAAACAGTCAAAAAATTATAGCTACATGTACATGACATCAACTAACTTTCTCTAACACAAGCATCCGTGACTACAAGACGCACCTAAAAGTGTTCAAATTAAGTTGTTAGTACTTGTACTTTACCATAAATATCAATAAATGACTTTAAAATACACAAATCCCGATATACATGTACAAGAGAGTGGCGACTCCGCCCCATCCAACAAAAGCAGGAACTGGTCCATCACTACAAGACGCACCTAAAAGTGTTCAAATTAAGTTGGTAATACTTGTACTTTACGGTAAATATCCATAAATCCCATTAAAATACACAAATCCCGATATACAAGGGAGTGGTGACCCTGTCCCGTCCAACAAAGATCAGGAACTGGTCCGTCACTACAAGACGCACCTAAAAGTGTTCAAATTAAGTTGTTAGTACTTGTACTTTACCGTAAATATCAATAAATGACTTTAAAATACACAAATCCCGATATACATGTACAAGGGAGTGGCGACTCCGCCCCGTCCAACAAAAGCAGGAACTGGTCTATCACTACAAGACACACATAAAAGTGTTCAAATTAAGTTGTTTGTACTTGTACTTTACTGTAAATATCAATAAATGACTTTAAAATACACATATCCTGATATACAAGGGAGTGGTGACCCTGTCCCATCCAACAAAAGCAGGAACTGGTTCGTCACTACAAGACGCACCTCAAAGTGTTCAAATTAAGTTGGTAATACTTGTACTTTACGGTAAATATCCATAAATCCCATTAAAATACACAAATCCCAAAATACAAGGGAGTGGTGACCCTGTCCCGTCCAACAAAGATCAGGAACTGGTCCGTCACTACA
>NW_003554751.1:0-1602 GCF_000090795.2 Amphimedon queenslandica | reverse complement strand
TTTGCTCACACTATGAAAAAGTTGTCCGGGAACGGACCAACGTTTGGCGACTTTGCCAGCTTCTTACTCCACGGAAAAGAAAAGTGTAGCATTCCCAAGACGGAGAATAACTTTTTCTAGAGCCAGTGTTGATTATAAGACTCTCCAGGACTAGACAAGAAAGCAGTGTCAGCTCAAAAGTGGAGGCCAAGCGAACACACACACACACACACAGACAGGACGACTGCTTTACCCTCGCTTCCACGCCTACGCGTGGGCTCGGGTAACGAGTGCACTATAGCACATGCCCTCGCCACAATCAGTGTGACATAACTGCAGTATATTACTCTTGTAGATACGATTATTAGCAATCAAAAGATCAACCAAAACAACAGAATCAAACATTTATATACTAAGACACAAATTATGAAATAGTCACATTAACACAAATTATTAAGAAGGGATCTACTACAGACAAGACATACAACCAATAATTAAGTCTAGGCACACATTACATTTATTACAATTCAGGGTTCTACAGTCACGTGATTTCTGGGATACTACAAAAACACAAATGAAACATTAATTTGTTCTTCAAAAATTATAGAGAGAATGCTGCTGACTTACTGTTACTGTACATGTTAGCTTGCTCAGCCTTGCATTGCTTTATTGCAGAAATCGAAGGTGTGGCTGTAATAAAAGGTGTGGCTCAAATTAAGCACCGCCTACTTCATAGTTACACAGAATGGACAGTTACTGGTAAAAAGCTTCTGTTTTCTACACTTATACACAGTTTATGACACAATAATCAGGCTCAATTTGTTGTATACAAACTTGATAGTAAGAATCTACAGTTTAAAAGACTCTGACAGATCTTCCTGGAGAACAGGACCTCGTGTAAACAGTCGCGGTAAGCGATGTTTGAGCTACCATATCTCAGAAATTAAGAATTTAAGACAAATTTCCTACATATTAAATGAATAAAAACTTTCAATCTATCGTTTAATGTGTTCTATTGCATTATTACCTTCGTCATGAGAGAGTTGCCCGGAATCCTGACTACGTTTAGCAACATTACTGGCTCATGCTGCCAAGGAGAAGACGGATGAAGAAGTAAACTGAAGAAAAACTACTTTTGGCAATCATTTTAGTTGACAGTGGCACTCCACAGGACCTGAGCAAAGAGCAGCAAGGATTTGAAAACAGAGAAAAAGACGCCATATTGCGAACACACACACACACACACACACACACACACACACTGACACGACGAGCGCAGTAACCTCGCCTATACGCCTACGGCGTGGGCGAGGGCAATGACAGACAGACAAACTGAGTACCTAGTCCTCGCCTACGCAAAGCTGGGCGAGGCCAATGATGACAGCTACTCCAGACAGTACACCTATGATACAATTTTTATATACTGTATCTTCAGTGCTGGGTTTTGTCATCCTCTTCATAATATTAGTGACAGTATTGGTTGGGTTTTGGATTAGAAGAAGGAACAAGAATAATGAACGTATGACCATACATTAATTTAAAATTAATGATTATTTCAATTTTATCATTAGTAACGGAAGAGCTGATTACTACTGATAATCCAGCATATACTGAAGGTGTGTA
>NW_003554750.1:0-1603 GCF_000090795.2 Amphimedon queenslandica | reverse complement strand
AAAAATGACTAGTGGAGAATATTTATTTTTATGATGTTTTCTGATATATATACATGTACTTATGTTGTGTAGCAAGTTTGAGCTGATTCCAATCAAAATTAAATTTTTTACGATTTTTTAAAGTTACTAAAAAGCTGGGCTTGCTTGTACTATAATAAGCTAAGCATCTTTGGTCAAGCTCCACCAAAAATGACTAGGAGACAATTTTCCATTTTTATAATTTTTTCTGATACTTATACATGTTTTTATGTTGCATGTTTTGTTTGAGCTAAATTCCAATCAAAATTGGATTTTTTACAAATAATTTTAATTTACTCAAAAATTGGACTAAAGGGCCCTGGCCAAATTTTGGCAAAGATCAACTAGAAGAGAATTCTTTATTATAATTTTATCTGGTACTTATACATGTCGTTATGTTGTGTAACAAATTCAAACCAATTCCTTTCAAAATTGGAATTTTTAAAGTTGCTCAAAAACTGGACCAAATCCCACAATTAAAAAAATTCAGCCCCCAAAGTCATCTTCAATTTTTATTACATTTTCTAATACATTTATGCCTTTATGCGGTCTAATATTCCAATAGGTTTAGTTATGAGCAATTTTAATAAGTAGTAGATTTTCCCACCCAAACTTTCACTAATGATTACCAATAAATATTACCCCTTGCCTTTCCCATTTTCTATTTCTCTATTTTTGCTTTCTAATAGCTATTTAATAATAAATCAAGTAAATGATCAGATGATAAGATCATGGTGTAAAAGGTTCTTCATAGGATGATTTTGGGTTGTCTCTCTCATCCTATTGTCTCTGAGGTATCACTCATAGTACTCAATGAGAACTCATTGTTCTCATGATTTGTTAGAATAATAAAGGTAAGGTTATATGTAATATTAATAATGTTTTTGTAATTACGTTTTCTTAATTATCAAAAATTTGTCATTTTAAAATTCTACTCCACTTTTAGCTGTTGATTGATGCAACTCACTGCTGATGCTTCATGACTAGAAAATACCATCCTACTTAACTCGAAGTGAAATATTGGTGATTGAATAATAGTAACAGTGTTATAACAAAATTACCTGTTACTAATAGGCATTTATGAATCCAACAAAATATTAGTTGCTATTTAAGTAAGTGCATATAGCTGCATTTATTATATGCATAATGCATGTACTTTATTTTGATGTTGTTTGTAATGAGCCTATTTTATTGTTATGTTATGAAGCCCATTCCAGATAATAAAAATAGTGTGTAACACATGAAATTGTATGCTATCATTGCTATACAATGTTTATTGCTATGTCTGTTCATGATATGTACATGTACATGTATATCATCATTGTGCTTGGTCACTGACTCACTGCCCATTACCTAATGACCACAAACTATTTCTGGAACTGTTTTAGGTTTATAGGAGCTAGGGAAGGAACTGCATGTGACTATACTTGCCAAAATTGCCATATTTGCCAAAATTTCAGATCCCCTCAAAATTATTATGATAAGGAAGTTGTAAAGTTGCTCAAATTTCATAGACCAAAGGTCCAACATAATTTTGCTAAGAATGACTTAAGACAGCATTCTCCATTTTTATAATTTTTCTTTT
>NW_003554749.1:0-1603 GCF_000090795.2 Amphimedon queenslandica | reverse complement strand
TCTCCCTTTTGTTTCTCTTCTGCGGCTTCTTTTTTCTTGTTGCCTCCTCCTTTCTCTCTCCTCTGCTTTCTCCGTCACCACCCCCTACCTCAGTATAGGTTTTAGCTTCTTTTCAAGTGAATTGTATCTGATTACATCATTTTTTTGATATGGTAACATGTCCAGCTATTGCAATGGGACTTCCGGTCGCATTAATTTAATGATATTCATTGGAATTACCATAGCAACGGCAGCTCAGCAATGGTGGATTGATAGGAAGCTTCACTACAAAGCCTGCTAACGTCTTTCTGGTTCATGGATGGGACTTCACTAGATACTTGGAGCTTCTTAAATGCTACTTAATGCAATTGGTTATGGTAGTTTTTTCATATTCTATTGTTAAAGTGCCAGGCGTGGCTCAAGAAGACTCATCCACTAACAAAAGGCCTTCTTGTTATTACTTTAAAAGGATCTAGAGACATGATTTGCTTGTATAGCTGTTAAGCACTCTTAGTTTTACTTTATTATTCCCGTGAGAAGAGAAAAGCACTTGTTCACTCTTGTTGCTGCACCCGTTATCACTGAGACGACTAAAATTATTTCACCTTTAGAAGACTAAAGTACCGAACAAAGTTTTGAATTTCTTTATCTTTTTTGCATGATTGGGCAGTAAAAATGTTGTACTTTCACAAAATAAGTGCGCAATTTGTCAAAAATTGTTTGAAATTTAGATATAACCATTCAAAAAGTAAAAAAATTATCATACATACATAAAGGAATGACAAAAATGGCGGCACTGACTGCCTCATCTTTAATCTGCAAATGTTCCACATAAAGTTACTCCAAGTGCTGTCATATTTAGTAGGAACACAGGTATAATTATGGAGAACAGCTACTGAAGTGCGCAAATTGATGAGACTTATTCTGAAGAAAGATATAGCCTAGTAAATGGAAATGTCCATTCCTGCCCTGTATAAAGTCAACCAGTAGTATACGGAGATAATTGCTCAGTATACTAATCCGCGACCACTCATTGCTGGACATGTCAAGTTCATATTAATATATTATCACTAGTATTATAAATATTAATTGTTTTGTGTTTTTGAAATAAAATAGTTCATTACACACTTGATATATGCATACCTTCTCTTAGCTGGAAACCTCCACTAAGTATTGCAATTTGATTCCAAGCATAGCTAGCTACTTAAAAGATTACTTGCTGTTCCCAGTTTTGAGATCTATCCATCTGAGCATGCGCGACCACGCCCAAATTTTTGGAGCACATGCTTCTTTATTTAATTAACAAAATGGCGGCATGAGGTAAGCTGGTGCGATCCAACAGTCACAGTATCACTTTTTCCTTTCTTGGAGAATGATTCTAGGGAACAAGGACCTGCGCATACCCTGTTGGAGTAGAATGGTGTAAGAATTAGCCTTCTATCACCAGGCAAGATTGATATATCGACCGACAACTGGATTGACAGGACTTTCCTGATGATGATGATGATGAAGATGAAAAAAGGTGGCTGAACAAAACGGCCGGTTTGCAGATTTTTGATTTTTCTCCCAGAAAAGGTCTAGAGCCACGCTAGTGGTACCAATGGAGTCCTCTGGTCAAGATAAG
>NW_003554748.1:0-1603 GCF_000090795.2 Amphimedon queenslandica | reverse complement strand
GACTGATCTTTTTATCATTTTGCAAGATAAGTATGTATCATGGTTCAACTATGAACTGATAATTAAACTTGTTCGTGCGTGCCTGAGTGACAATCGTTTGTTAAAGAGAACTTGGTCATCATACGAAGAGAAGTTGAAGGATTATTTTATAAACAGTGGTGGACTATTGAAAGATGCTGATGCTTTAGAATTTGGAATAAGAGATGCTCCTCCTGGTACAAAAGTAGTGATTGCTAAGGTTGATCGTGATGACTACACACTGGATGACCTATTCTTCTTTCGTAGTGCAATACCAAAAGAATGTGATATTCCTGATTTCAATCTTTATTTTCTTCGAGTTCGTCCTGGTTCTATTGTCTTAGAATACCTCATTCCTGAGTATCTTTATTCTTTATTATTTCCTCTAACTACAAAGCTACAGCAACAGTTAGCTAGTATTGGTATCACTGAACTAACATGTGGTGAATATGATTATAAAAAGGTTAGATAATAGTAATTATTATATGAAATTGACATCATCATTTTGATAGCTATCAGAATCACAAGTGTCTCTGCAGTATTCATCTGTTAGTATTGGTAAGATAGTTTATAAATTTTTTGTAATTCACACTAATATTTGAATTTTTTGATTTTATTTTTATTAGATATATGTGATCCATTATGGTATGAGAATACCAGTACACCATTACATGAAGCAGCTTGGAGAGGATTAAAAGATGAAGTACAATGGCTTCTTGACAAGTTTGGCTCCAGGACATATCATCGTGGTCTTCATGGTTGGACCCCATTACACTCTGCATCATATGGTGGACACATTGAGATCCTTCAACTACTCATCCATCAATATGGTATTGATCCTAATGAAGGTGATGATAATAGTGTATCTAGTATACATATGGCATCTTATAAAGGCCACTTATCTATAGTACAATATCTAGTAGACACGTGTGACGTTCCTCCTGATCAACCAGACAATAGCAATAACACTGCATTACTGTACTCAGCAATGGGGGGCCATTCTGACCTAGTGGAATTCTTTATTAAGAGAAATTTTAATACTTCTCAGATTAATTGTGGTAGTGTTTCTTTATCATCGTTAGCTTGTCAAAGTGGAGAGTTAGCATTAGTCCACAAGCTTGAATCATTAAACCTCTTCTCACCAGATTCAAAAGATATTGTTGAATCTACTGTACTGCATTACTCTTCTATGAGTAATAACGTTGAGCTTTTTAAGTATCTTTTAAGTCAATATCAGCTATCCATTGATGTAAAGGATCAACAAAAAAGAACTCCACTTCATATTGCTTCATGGTATGCTTCATCATCAGTTGTTGAGTATATTGTTAGTATTCAAGGTAATGAAGCATTATTAGTTAATGATAATAATGGTAGGTCATGTTTACATTGTGCATGTGATACAACTATACATATTCCAGCTGGTATTGTGTATAGTAAGCTTGTGGCACAAAGTGACACACCAGTTATTGATATTATTAATAATACTAGTATAAAAACAAATATTGATTTTATCAAACGAAATGAAAGAGTTAAAATGCTTACTTTAATTCTCAAGAAAGCTAGCACTTGCCCTAACTTTGACATC
>NW_003554747.1:0-1603 GCF_000090795.2 Amphimedon queenslandica | reverse complement strand
CAATCATCTTGTCTCTCTAGTTTCTTGTTTAATTGACACTGAAAAATCCTTTGGAGAAGCATAATATATCCATAATGAGAATACAACTGCTAATAACTTAAATAACTATGCGGTATAATAACTTCCTCCATAACAATAAACAAAGGAAGACCATGTACCACAAGTAGTTGCTGAGTGTATGTCTGACTATGATCAGCATGTGCACACACAACAATTAAACCCCAGAACTATGAGTCTGTGATCCTCCACATGAAAGCATCCTGTACACATGCTTTGTAAAGGAATGGCATCCAAACAACTTAAACAAATTATCGGTCAACTTGGGGAAGAATGAAAGGATGTCAAGTGTAGACTTTGAGGTGTTTGCTCACTGCCGGTGCTGCTCCATCTGTTGCTTATCCCATTCATTCAGTTCTGTTCCAGATCCTGTTTGACCCACTCATGAAATAAAACAAACGATCCACAAAATAAACATTTTCACTTCACCTAAATGCACAAGCCTTGCAAATTCAGCCCTGCACTTTTTTTATACGGACATTATGACACTTTATTTTGCTACTGAGCAAGTCTTTCATGTCAAGCTCATGGTGCTAATTAGCCCAAGCCTTGCATGTACAGAAAGGAAAAGCAGCAGGGAAATATCAAATTTTACCCCAAAGAAAAGAGGGATGCTTTAACTGAGCACCACTGCTACATCAGGGAGAAGGACATACAAGGTTTACCACCAAGGATTTCTACTCAAAGCTCACAGCAATATGAGAAAGGTTTAATTTTATTGTTTGTAAAAGTGCAGAAGGCAGAAAGAAGCTAACCTCGTTAAAAATAACAATACTTGCATGCAATCTAATCCAGCTTGAGTCACAAAGGAGGAACTAAAATTTCTAAACAGACACACTCATAGTACTGAGAGTAGAGTAAAGGGTGGAAGAGGGGGAAATGTACAGTCGACAAAACCTGATCATAGTTCCTTCCATTCACTATTATCTATCATCATGCACCTAGTACTCACAGAATACAACCCACTCTCTCCTCTCTTCTGCTAATGTCCCTATTCATTACTATCTCTAGAGATCTTGCTGACCTGTGTCAACCTCATTTCCTTATTAACAAATATGAGTGACTGCTTCCCACTGCCTCATGATCAAGTCTCAATACAATTATTAGGGTTAATAAAAGGATATGTCACATAATTCTACAATTCAATAATAAGCTGATCTCATTTCCCTTATCATAATAACAAATTAACAATGCATGCACCACATACGTGAGCTAATTATTAAACACTGCACAATACAGCAGTGATCCTACTGTTTATAATATGCCTCATTTATTTACTTTCCCTATCTCCAATCATGCATAAACTACCATAAATAATTAAGCCTCAATTAACTTTCATTCCTTTCTCTTTGATTGCATGTACATATTTCAGTAACCTTTATTGGCAGTGTGTGCATATAATGGGCCAATCATATGTCTTTCCGTTCCTTATAGAAAGAAAGCGTGTTGTCATTTGATGTTTATATAAGTTTGTGTGTATATGCTCATTATTTCATATGTACTAGTGTTTAAACATACTTACTTATATAGCTACTCATGAACTATA
>NW_003554746.1:0-1603 GCF_000090795.2 Amphimedon queenslandica | reverse complement strand
TCAAATCACAACTGTGCACATTCAGAAGATGCTGGAGTTACTTGGTTCAACACCTCCGGGTGAGTGTATAACCAGGGTTTTCCACAGGAATTTAGCATAATGCTAATGCAACTTCTTATTAGTGAGCAATAAATAAAGTACAGTAGCTCAAAAGTTTGACACAATTATATACTATAGAATATATTTTTCAAAATCACTAGGAGAAAAATTTTCATTTTAAATACATACTGAATTTTGTGTGCTGTATTGAAATTTGAGCTGATTTTAATTAAAATTGAAATTTTTACAAAGAGTTTAACATATTCAAAAACTTGGGCCAAAATCTCTGTTCTATAAAGTACAGGGTTATTTGGCCAAAATTTTACCAAAAGTATCAAAAAGAAAATGCTTCTATTTTATATTTTTCCTGATACATTTACATTTTAATATGAACATATTCCAATCTACATTGGATTTTAATGAATTTTGAGTTTGCTCAAAAATTGGGCGAAAGATCCAGTGCAGGCTCCTGTCCAGTGCTATTGTAAGGCCAGATTTTTCCAAGAGTAACTTGGAGAAATATCTTCTTTTTTCTAATTTTTTCTGATTGATACACATGTACTTATGTTTGTACAAGCTTTTAGCTTATTCCAATAGTTAATTTTAAAAATTTGTTCAAAAATTGGGTAAAAATCGCTTTACTATAGTAAACCATCTTCCAAAGTTTTAAAGAAAGGCTTCTATTTTATTTTTTAAAAATACAGGTACATGTGTTAAAAAATTTTAACTCATTTTAATCAAGATAGGATTTATTACAATTTTTCAAAAGTTGCTAAAAAATCAGGCCAAAGTCTCTGTACTTAAGGGCTAAATTTCTCCAAAAATGACTGAAAAGAAATGCTCATTAAAAATTTTTTAAATACATATACATTTACTTAAAATTGTGTATGAGGTTTGAACAGAACCCAATCAAAATTGGATTTTTATGAATTTTAAAATTGTCTCCAAAGGCATGTACATTTAAATGTACATGTTTGTTGTAGTGCTTGCCCACTTACAAAGCATGCTCTTTAGCTCACTTAACTGACTTTGTGGGAAACCCTATGTATGATTTGTACATGTATATTGAAGATTGTTAATTTGTGGTACATACATGTAGCTTGCTATGATGGATCCATTCGTCTTGTTGGTGGTACAAACAGCATGGAGGGACGTGTTGAGGTATGCAGTAGTGGAGCGTGGGGTACAGTCTGTGATGACTCCTGGGATTCCACTGATGCTGGTGTTGTATGTAGACAGCTGGGATATGGTTCAGGTAAGGAAAGGTTTATAGGTTACAGTGTGAGTGTCCCAACATAGGAACTGCGTTTGGTAGTGCCTACTTTGGACAAGGAAATGGATCAATTGTGTTGGATGATGTCCAGTGTGTTGGAAGTGAATCTTACCTTACAAACTGCACACACACTACAAATCACAACTGTGGTCACTCTGAAGATGCAGGAGTCAGATGTGCTTGTAAGTGTATTAGATACACTTCTTTTAACTTCCTAATGCATAGTATGTACTACTGGATCAATCCGTCTTGTTGGTGGTTCACACGATTGGGAAGGAAGAGTGGAAGTGT
>NW_003554745.1:0-1604 GCF_000090795.2 Amphimedon queenslandica | reverse complement strand
GCTGTTGCAGCAAAAAAAATAGTTTCTAACTGCTGTGTAGTTCAACTTTCATGTGTTCCAATTCTGTATGTCATTAAACTGCCTAATCATTTTGAACACCATTAAAACAATTGGAGTTATAGAGTTTCCTTTGTTATATCTTCTGTGTGTGTGTGTATTGCTTATGTCTGTTAAAAATAATATTTCAGCTTTCAAATATATAACATAAGCCGTATGCATTATCAAACAAGATCTTGTATACTGTTAAGATCAAGTGTGATTATTTGAGATGTAAGATCTTACAAGATCATGGTCTATCAAAACTGATAATTTTTTGTAAGATAATTCAAGAATATTTGAGGTAATATTTTGCGTTATCAAACAAGATCTTGTACTGTTGAGATCAAGTGTGGTTATTCAAGATGTAAGATCTTATAAGATCATGGTCTATCAAAACAAATAATTTTTTGGTAAGATAATTCAAGAATGTTTGAGGTAATATTGTGCATTATCAAACAAGATCTTGTACTGTTAAGATAAAGTGTGGTTATTCAAGATGTAAGATCTTACAAGATCATGGTCTATCAAAACAAATAAAATAATTTAGGTAATATTGTGCATTATCAAACAAGATCTTGTACTGTTAAGATAAAGTGTGATTATTCAAGATGTTGGATCTTACAAGATCTTGTTCTATCAAATGTTGCTAATGCTGATCTAAGATTATGCTGGAAAATTTTCTTGCCATATCATATGTTTTCTTACTTAGACTAGCAAGATCATGCATGATGTTTGATGTTGATTTTCACAAGGGGTAATACTGACTTATCCTTTTGCTGTTATTTATATAATATAAAGTTATTTTATGTAATACATTTTGAAAAAAAAATTATCATAAAGTTAACTTTAAGCAAGATTAAGACTGTGTATACATGACTTAATTAGGCAAGGGAATGTAGTGGGCCATTTTCGTTATTGCAACTCTATGGATCTGAAAGGCAGTGCAAACTCACCCTCCACTACATGTGACCTCATGTAACTAAATACTTTCTGTGTCCGTGCTTGCGTGCTCGTTGTGGCAGAAGTCAAAGAGGTAGCTGTATTACTACTATAATACTTTATGTTATAGTATTGAATCTGCACTTTGTGGCTACATTCTGCACTTTAACATGATATCTGTGTCTTATTCTAGTGGTAATGGAGAGCAAGTATGTCATGTCAAGGTATCACAGGCACAGAAGGTGTAATTTCTGTTTCTTGTGTCGTAAAGAACAGCCATGATATGATAATTTCTGTACTCCGTCTGATGGTGAGAAACAGTTACAGTATTATAATACTATTATAAATTATAGTTTGGTAGTGTCATTGCATACAACTCCTTTCTCTTATCGGTCTGCAAACTGGCAGTGGGGGGTTATGGCATAACCCACCTTAGGGCATACTACATGATCAGTAGTGGACCCTCTAGTTCCAGTATTTGATGTGATTGTCGTGGAGTCTACACTCAGAGATCTCTCTACGGTAAGCCCATATTCAGATTAAATGATATTTAGGCCCATAGGGGTTAGACCAAGTTAATCTGAGGGCTTACCCGGCAATGCAAGCTGCGCATGCACAATATCTAG
>NW_003554744.1:0-1604 GCF_000090795.2 Amphimedon queenslandica | reverse complement strand
TATTGCTGTGTGTGGTGTACATGTATGTACATATGCATTGTATTAGCTAAATTTTGCCAAAAATGACTAGGAGAGAATTCTTCATTTTTATAATTTTCTTTGATACATATACATGTTTTCATGTTGTGTAGCAAGTTTGAGCTAATTCCAATCAAATTTTGATTTTTTATGAATTTTTAAAGTTACTCAAAAATTGGGCCGAAGTCCCTGTACTATAGTACAGGGTCTTTGGCCAAGTTTCACAAAAAATGACTAGGATAGAATTTTCCATTTTTATAATTTTTTCTGATACATATACATGTTCTTATGTTGTGTAGCAAGTTTGAGCTCATTCCGATCAAATTTGGATTTTTTATGAATTTTTAAAGTTACTCAATACACAATCTATTCCATGTACATGTACATGTACTATAGCTTATGTGAATCACATGTACTTGTACATGCTATAGCATACACTTATGCACATGTACTATCAATACTATGTTAACATACATGTATATAGTTTATACTAGGGTTGCACCGATAATGTGATCGGCTTATCGGATATCGGCTTATTGGCCTATTTTGAGAATATCGGTTATCGGTTATAAAAAAGCTACCGATTCTGATGTTATAACACGTGGTATTACAAAACTAGTGAAGACAATAGATTTGCTGTGTGCAATTCTTGCCAGAAATACTACTTTTAGGTAAAAAAAAACTTTGGTTATATAAATTATGTTATTGATTAAAGTTTATTAATAATTACTTAATAAGCTTTAATGTCAGTTATTAATATCGGATCGGTTATCGGTATCGGTCTTTATCGGCAATAGAATATCGGTTATCGGAATATCGGTAAATTTCTGTATCGGTGCAACTCTAGTTTATACATTACAAGTCATGGTCTGTTAAGTTGTAAGCCTGTAGGTGAGGTAGGCATGTATTGTGTCTGTTGGTGAAACATGAGAGCATGCGATAATTGGATTACTCATTGGGAGAGGGGGAAGTGAGTAGGACTTTAGACTTAATTTCCTGCCGTTGTGGTAATCAGGAGAGACTGGAGAGGAAGGGAAGGGTTGCATTTACATGTTTAAGTACATAATATACATATTGTCAATGTACATGTACATAGCAGTGACATATTGATGTACATGTACGTGTGCATGCATGTATAGACGTATTAAAGTTTGAGCAGATTCTGATTCATTACATTATGAGATTCAGCCCTTATCTTAACATTTTCTGATACATGTACATGTACATGACGTATTAAAGTTTGAGCTGATTCTGATTCATTAGGTTATAAGATTCAGCCCTTATCTTGACATTTTCTGATACATGTACATGTACATGACGTATTAAAGTTTAAGCTGATTCTGATTACTCAAGTCCGGTATTCAGTCCTTAATTTTGGCTTTTTTCTGATACATGTACATTCCAATGTCCTTATGCTTTATAGGATGTTTAAGCTGATTTTAAGCATACAAAGTACATTTTTAGTTAGAGAGAGCATATTTGTTGTTGCTTTAATTTAGATTCAGTTTGGACTATGATAAATGCTAATTGATCATGACATCATTATTGTGTAATATGAATTGGATAAATACAGGAAGCATGTGCTG
>NW_003554743.1:0-1604 GCF_000090795.2 Amphimedon queenslandica | reverse complement strand
TTTTACTGATCTTATCCACGACTTTCGTCACATCTTGTGACGAGGGGAACTTCTCTATTGCCTGACTTTGAGGGCAGAGGAGTCTATTCTCCTTCTTAAGGTTTGTCTTCTTAATCACCCTTTGTTCCATGAGGAACTGCTTTAGTTCCGTGATGAAGTCCTCGAGACTAAAAAATAGAGGGGGTACTGCCCTTTCACAGATATACTATCATACTCTATGTCAGGAAAGCTGGTATAAATGGGACCTGGTGCCATATCAACTAGATTTAAAATAAAGTGCATTATTGTATCATATTATTTAAACAATACTGGGCTCTACCGTGTTTCCCATTCTTTAAATTTGTTTAGTTTAAATACTTCGAGGGATTTCATTCTCTCCATTAAAACAAAATCAAAATGTGCTATCTAAGCTTCCACAGACCATTACTTGTTAATTCTCTTGCAGTGGCAAGTGTAAGTGAAATCTGCTTTCTCCTTTTTGCTGTCGTCTTTACAGTAGACAATGAACTATAAATTATAAATAATTCTAATTACGTATCTACTTTACTTTATGAGTTTAGTCACCTCCTTTTCCAAGTGCTATTACCCATTGTCCTCGTTTTGGCATAGCTTTCCCTTCACCAATGAGTTCAGCACTATAGTCTCATTCAAGGAGGATATTTAATTTTGTAATATTTGTAAGGAGTCTGACTACTTCTTGATAGACAGCTTTGTGTCTTGATTGAATCTTGTCGCTTTTCTTATTGTTAAAGTAAGCTATGCACTACATAAATATTAACTAAGTATCACACTTAACTTCTCTTACCATTATAATACCAATTGTTGTTTGAACAAGTGCAATAAGTATTCCAATGATAGTAACAACTAAGTTAGCAACTACAACAAAATGCAATTGTTCCTGTAGCTATATACAGTATTCTTTATCCAGAGACAACTTCAATTTTTTATGTAATAACTTTGTTAAAACATTTCCAGGGAAGCACCAATTGTACCAATTGCTTTACTAATGTATGCAATTGTCTCTTTTATTTTATAACTACCAGGAACACTGATCCTACTTTTTAATGTCCTGTTTCAATGCTCCATGAGTAGATCAGGAGATATATTTCCTCCACAGGTATACTCTCATACATTGGTGCTTCTGGTGCTATATCAGCTAGGCACTTCTTGAGTTATACAAACAGAACCATAACTGCACATATAAAACATGAGGTACATGTGTCCGTCTGTGCTTGTAAAAAATGGAATGCCACTGCACGATCCCATAAAATCCACGTCAGTATAGTCACCCTTTAAAAGGGGAGTGGTCTGGCTCTGCAATGTATATCAGTCTGTGGTGATGCCCAGAAAGTAGAACTGCTAGTGTTCTATGTATAAAGCCCAGGATTCCTTTGATGGCTCCAAGCAGGCATCTACAGCAGTACCAAATAGTACAACTGTATAACTAAGTGTAAGCATGCGTATGTTGGCACGTGTATCTCAGTATGAGAATGGTAACAATGCTTGGTTCACAGTCAACGTTACAGAGAATAATAAAATCAAGAAGAGAAGGTGGAAAGAAAAATTATTGAATGAACAAAACACTGCAAAAGCATGCACTTAAA
>NW_003554742.1:0-1604 GCF_000090795.2 Amphimedon queenslandica | reverse complement strand
AGCTGATTATCTCTGTAGTTGTTCATTCATATTAGTACTTTTATTTTTGGGATATGGCCACAGTGGGCGTGGTATGGGTGGGGTCACAGGAAAGGCGGGGCCAGACAGATTGAAAAGGTGGGGCTGGATCTCGAGTGACCTGATTCTGTTTTTGAAAGTTAGTCATATTATTATCACACTCTCTCTCCCTCTTCAATAGTGTCCTCCTCCTGATAAAGTTGATGAAGAAATGAAGGACAAGCTGTCAGAGCGGGGGGTTCGGTAAAACCGGGAGTGGGATGGGAGTGGGAACGGGAATTGCACAAGTAAAAATGGGAGCTTGGGAGTGGGAGGCCAACGTCCATTATACTAAGAATGCATGATGCAATATGCGCATGCTCAGTTCACTTGTATGACCACATGAATTCACATGCAGTGTCAAGAGCGAGCAGAGAAGACGGGCATTATACTACTGAGCCTGGGATGGCAGACTACGACAATGATTCGGTCGACTTTGTGGATGACACCATGAAATTTAAAGGAAAAGCGGATTATAGCAGCACTGTAGATCATAAAAATGACCATAATGCATATGCCGCAGGAGATAAGATAGTTATGGTTGGCAAACCTACTGCAGGTTGTAACGCGCCCAAGCTAGATTTCTCTCTTTACAGTGAAAATTCTCTTTAAACAAAAAGACTCTCTCTCAACCACTCGCTCTACCTTAAATAACAAAACTAAAAAGACTAATTAGTCTCATACATTTACACATAACTTCACGATAACACATAAAACAGCCCTAGAATGTCTACACATACAATATAATTGTCTAGTCAGATCAATGGTCAGATTGATCTTCGTTAGCACTCCACATTCCTCCCTTCTTCTCCTGGCACAAAGTGCTTCTCTCCATTCTTGATAATGTATCTGCATTTGCATTAGCCTTCCCTTTTCTGTGTTGTACTGTAAATGTATAGGGTTATAGCACTAAATTCCATCTCGTCAACCTAGAGTTTTTTTCTTTAAACTGGTGTAGCCATTGTAGAACCCTGTGGTCTGTCTGAATGACAAATGGTCTCCCTAATAAGTATGCTTTGAAGTGTTTTATGGCGAGTACAAGAGCTAAACACTCTTTCTCCACTCCTTTTTTTCCTTTTTTTCCCTCTCCTTGGCTAAGTACTGCCCCAACTCATGTGATGTGAGTTTTAAAATGCTACATGTAGCTGGTACAATAACTTTGTGCATAATTGTATTTAGCAACAACACAAACACATAACAGACAGTACTAAAGGCTGCTAATTTTCTTCAGGCCTTAAATGTGTTACATTCAAAAATATAACAAATTAAAACACAATACAATGACTTTGACTTTAACTGAATGCACTGGAGACCTGCTTAACATTTTAAATGGTATGTGGAGAATTCATAGGAGCTGCTGTAAGTAATTAAAAAGACAATAAAGCTATTACATATTCTCTCTCAGTGGCATAGTTCTCACATAAAATTACAACTAGTTAATGGATGATGGAGTACTAGTTATGAAAACAAAAGGTAGGCTTGAAATGCTCCAGACCACACCTGACTATATGGGCATCGATACTGCATGTATAAACAATATAGTGCAT
>NW_003554741.1:0-1604 GCF_000090795.2 Amphimedon queenslandica | reverse complement strand
AGTGTATAGTGTAAAAGATATTATGTCTACTACTGGGAAGAGAGAAGAGTTTTTAGTAAATGCTACTGGTGCTAGACGCACAGGATTGAAGGATATCCTACTTGATGAATCATTATCAGATATTAGTAACCTGTCACAATTAGGAGGACGTGATATTAAGGTAAGAATTAAAACACACACAAACTGTTTGATAATAACACACAAGCACTAATAATCAAAAGGTCATAATTATTATTTTTAATGTCAAATTACTCAATCTTTGTTCTTTGTCATAATAGTGGGTTATCATTGTGTGGCTTTTATATGCTACTAATTATTATACTGAACTGACCTTTCAGCAATACACTACATGAGGACCTTGATAAGCAAGCATAGTGATTATTATTATTATTTTATAGGAATTGATTGACATAAGTGAAGAATCCAACTCAATAACTACAATGGAGCTAGGTATGTTATGATATGTAGTGAGGGGGCAGATTATAATTATTTCATATTAATACTCTTTCACACTACACGAATGAACTGTGTCACTGTATAGAGCCAACAATTGAAAAGGTCATATCAACTCCAGATTACTCAGCCACAGAGATCAGTGAGTCCAATGATGATCAACAAAAAGGTATAAGTAGTCATTGTCACTGGTTTCACATTATTTATTTATTTATTTACTTATAATACTGTAGTTATATTGACTATCAGGGATCTGGTTGAGATATTACGAGTTTTAAAAGATGGTAACTTTCAAACTATCAAATGGTTTGATCTTGGTCTCTACTTGGGTCTGATTCATGATGATCTGAAGATTATTGAGGATAACTATCCACGAGATGCTAAGCGATGTCTCAGAGAATGTTCAGCATTATGGCTCAGAGATGATATTGAAGCAGCATGGAACAAACTAGCTATTGCTGCTGGTGAAGTAGGAGAAACATCAGTCGCCGAATATATAAGTGAGATTGCAATTAATGATAATAATGATTATTAATTATTAATAGCATCATCAAAATTAAGAGCATCATCAAAATTAAGAGATTTAACAATTTGAAAAAAGGAGGTCCCAATTGGTTGTCATTAGCTACAGCACTGGATACAATAGAAGAAAAATCTATTGCTTCTTACATTAGAGATAAATATTGTCCATCAAATTAGTTGACTGAACTACATGTAGTTCATTAGTTTTTTATTTGATAAATTATATTTTAAAGATTAAATGGGCAAGACAAAGCAAGCCAAGCTGAGCATTATGTGGGCAAGCCAAAGCAAGCCCTAATAAGAGGAAAAAGCAGGAAGGGACTAAATTGCTTCTGTTGGTCTGTTTGTACAGGTAGTTTAAAGTTGCAAATAAATCATAAAATGACATATTTTTATTTTGCAATTATTTACTTTTTTAAAAGCTCCAGCAGCAATTTCCCCAGCTCTTCTCATCAGTGATATCTCACCCTCAGACTTTATAGCTCTCAATGTATGCATGTGATACAGGAGACTGTGATTACCTACAAAACATGTACATGTACACATATACCTGTCAAACCAGTCTTACTGGTTATACGAGAGCCTGGCACATTTAACAAGTGTTGATGTATGGTGACATCAATGGAGTC
>NW_003554740.1:0-1604 GCF_000090795.2 Amphimedon queenslandica | reverse complement strand
CAAAAAGTTACCGTGAAACAATTAGAAACAATGATTGTCTAACAAAGCACTCACAGGTTGATATTTTCCATTATAACAATCAATTTTAAAATCCGCCATAAGGGCCCTTTTGTCAATTATGGTCACATTTATTAAAACTCTAGTATCAATAGTAACTACATACAGTCTGCACAAAACCAAGACTTGTTCTTGTAATTTTGAATATTAAAGTCAATTTTAACACACTCTTGATAATACCAGTTCTGGCATTCTTCACACTATCATCACAGATTCTCCATCAAAGTGATCTCTCTTTCCACATTTTGGACAATTAGAAATAGTAGTGCCTGCATACTTGACCTCTTGACTTTTTAATTCTTTTTAATAGGAAAAGGTTGTAGATTATTATTGTCAAAACTTTGTACTAAGTGAGGACGGAGCTCATCTTGTGCAAAAACAGCAGTACTGGATCAATTTTGTAACATATTGCTATAGCTATAGCAATGGTGTAAAGCCCACACTCTGTGTAACCACTTTGTTTAGCAACAGGCGTTACTGTGACAGATATCTTATCGAGGTGCAATGACAATGTTAGGCTGATAATTATTTTCTCTGCATCTTGTGATACGTCATAAGGAATGGTCATAATAAATTGTGAGATCAGTAGATTTGTATGAAGGAAGTGTGCATGTACTTATCACTGACCAGTGATTCTGTAATGAAGAATAAACTGTGTATATTGTCATTCATGTGGAACCATGTACATTGTTGTAATGCGCATGCTCAGTTAAAATTATGCATGTGGTGAGTCTCTTTTCGTTTGTTTGTGTGTCTCTGTCTCTTCTTTTATTAAATGATTGTTTAGTACCAACTCTTCATTACAATTCCTTCCAATAGCAATAATTTGAATCATATCGTTCACATTAGAAAGAGGTTCCTTGTTTTAATGACATGTCGATTGTAAACCATTTATGTATAAAAATTGAGATTTCAATAGTAGCTGTGCTGCATATATGTGAAAATCAGTGAACCATTTGCATGTGGTAATGATTGTTTTTCTTTATCATTCAGTGCCAATTTACCAATTTTCACCCAACATTTAGATGTCTTCAAAGTATTTGTAAGACTGTGTTTCGTAACTTTCATTGTTTTTTCTTCTTCAAAATGAAGTCCAAACATCCTCTAATGATACAGAAATGGTCTTTTAGCGAGAAAACTGTTTGCCTAAACTGAAATGGTAAATCTTTCTTGTGGCTTACGTACTGCAGGCATTCATATGTAACCATACCTAAATATTTGCTGATTTTTATGTATTCAGTTGATTCCTTTGGCATATTCTAATTCTATTTGGTACCAAGTACAGAGTACTTCAAAATGATTCTCATTAACAGGTTCATAGTTTTCATTGTAGCCTATCATTTTTCCTTTTTTGTCCTTTGCAAATTTAGCACTCTTCCTAACATTATTGTACTTCTTATATTAAAGGCATAAACATCTCCAATAACTAGATAACTTGACAGTATAGGAAAGTTACTACTTTTTTCGTTAATTGTTGATCCCTTTCATACTAGTTCGTTGCTTTGTTTTGATCTTACACGTAAATTCTATCTAAAGAAACTTGTTCA
>NW_003554739.1:0-1604 GCF_000090795.2 Amphimedon queenslandica | reverse complement strand
TCTAAAGAAAAGAAAAAAAGACAAAAAATAAAAATGATATTATTAATAATAAAAAAAATAATAAATAAATTTATACTCTCCTCTAGTATAATCAGTTCATTAATTATTCCAGTTCATCTAATATGTACATGTACATGTATCTATACATGAGGTACCTCTCATTCTTTTCATCTGATCTTCCCAGGAGCTCCTCCTCCTCATGATCAGTCTCTGAACTGTTGAGGAACACTCTCTCATCAAACTCACCTTCTTCTAACATTGCTAACTCATAAGTCTGCTTTAATGAACGGCTGGAGGGAGAGAGAGGGGGAGGGAGAGAGAGAGAGAGAGAGAGAGAGAGAGAGAGAGAGAGAGAGAAAGGGAGAGAGAGAGAAAGGAAGAGAAATGTAAATAAAACTTAATTCAAGGTACATATGTACATGTATACAGTATAGTCTCTCTCAATGGACACTCTCTATAGCGTACACCTCCATTTAACGGACAGCACCTAGTGTACCAATTACATTCCTTACTCTATAAAATAACCTCCACATAAAGGACACCTCTGTATAACAGAGACACTTTCAAAGTGTCCATTATATAGAGGCTAGTCTGTACTAGACTTTGCTAGAATTCAGGCAACAGATAAGTAATAAAACAATTTCCTTAAGAAATAAATTCCCTCCTCTCTTGCTCCACCCACTTCGCCCCGCCCACTCACTAATTAGTTTGAAAGGTTGCTGATTGTATTATGAATGTGAGTAGATCGTGAGAACTGAGTTTGTGGGTTCCTCTCAATGAAGTACCAATGAGTACCTGAGACTCAAAGAGACGTCTCACTGAAGGCCACCAGTAATAGTCTCTCACTACCAGACACTCCCTCTCTATCACTGGAGGGGAGATAATAATAATAATAATAATAATAATAATAATAACAACAACAACAACAACAACAACAACAACAACAATAATAATAATAATAATAATAATAATAATAAATGTTACTGGTAAAGTACAGTAGTTTATTAGTAGGGTGGAGTTATTAGTAGTTTATTGTGTTGTGAATTACAACACAAATATTTTCATGTAGTATATACATGAAAATAATGGCACTGCAATTACTGGGTAATCTGGTCCGCTTAGTATTGTCAATATTATCTATAACTATAAAATAATATTAAAACATGAAAAATAAATAATAATCATTTTAATAAACAACAATTCGGTTATTATTTAAATTACAAACATACAATAATCCATCTTTATTAAATACTAATCCAAAAGGAAGATTAAACTGATCAATATTACTGCCTTCACTTCCAAACTGACTAACAAACACACCATCACTAGTAAAGACTGATATACGATGATTACCCCCTTCACTAACATACACTAGACCAGTAGCTGCAGTGTCTATTGTTATACCTACTGGCTTATCAAGCTGTCCAGGACCAGATCCTTTCGTACCAAACTGACCCACAAATTTTCCATCTGGAGAGAACTTCTGAATGCGATGATTCCAACAATCAGTAACATACACTAATCCTTGACTGTCAATAGCAATGTCACGTGGATTCTGAAACTGTCCATTAGCTGATCCTTCACTACCAAATGAATGAGAGAAG
>NW_003554738.1:0-1605 GCF_000090795.2 Amphimedon queenslandica | reverse complement strand
CTATAACCAAGCAAACTTCCAGGCCCATTTAATTCATTCTAAAAAAATAAGGTATAAATGTATTGAAAATATATAACATACATGGATTGCAGCTATAACATCTTGCAAAGAATCTCTTCTACGCCTTCCAAAACCTGATTTCTGCAAAATTCTTTGAATATGTCTCATACTGTTATTACATTATAATTTGATCAATCATACTATTTTATTCACCTCAGTTCTTTGATGGGACGAATAAAACTTTGAATCTCCCTAGAAGTACAATTTAGTCTCTTTAACTCCATAATCAAATCATTTACACTGTCATCCATCTTTATTCTGTATAATCATAGATATTAGAGTAAATGAAAGGGATAGGAAACTTCCGTTGCGTGGGTGGATTATTCCATTGAGATTATTAGGTTGCCTAGCAACTTAAGCTAGTTACCCCTGACCAGACTTGCTCTCTCCATCTCTGCAGCACTGATTCTCACCTGTAGCACTTGCATAGTAGTGATTGCAGTGCCATATGATACTTCAAAGAAATCAGCTGTTATACCACTATCATGCTGTAGCCAAAAATAGCAAGATTTACGCTCTTCTATTGCATTTATTAGCGATTAAAAGTTAAAAAAGTACTAGTTTGTTCTTTGGTCCCCATTATCTCAAAAGCAATATTATAAATGAAAGATTTAAAGCAAACCCCTATTAAAGAATTCTTTTCGTTAGGTCTTCCAACTTTAATAATTCCAAAAGCTTGTTTTCTCGACATTTTATGCTCAAAAACAAGTAAACTTTCCGTATTTAGTTGGGTACCATTATCTTACTGCTTGAACGAGTAATGACTAAAGAGACTTCAGATACAGAATCTAGATGAGTTATTCTGGGTCTTCCGCCCATTATCTTGTCTTTGCGAAGCATACTTTTGCTATCACAAGGGACGAATTAAGGCCTAATCAGGCTAGTCGCCCATAGTGGCGATGGAAAATAACTGCTAGAGTATACTAGTATCCGGATTCCTCCGCTTTCTAGGGTAAATAGCTAGATTTCCCGGGAACGGAAGTTTCCTATCCCTTTCATTTACTCTAATATCTATGGTATAATGACCCACCTTATACCACGCCTCATGCCGTGTGGGCGTGTATGTGCCACAGTGAGTATCCAAATGTGAACGAGAACGCGAAATGTGAATTGTAAACGTGAACGGGAATGTCGCTTTCGGCTTCCGTAGGCGAAGTCTCCCTCCCTCCCTCCGTATGTATGTATGTATATGTACGTACGTCTCCAGTCACGCCTATTCTGGTCACGCCTATTCTGGTCACACCCCATGTGTGCACAATATCTATTTAAAAATCAATGATCTAATGCGGTAGCATTCTAATGAAATATTTTCATTGATGTGGGTGTGGTTGCAATGAAATAAAAATGGCACCTACCTTAGCCAATCTTACTTGCAGCAACATAGGACTGATCTCTTGTCAAGACACTTCATCAGCAGAGAAAATTCAAGAAAACACACATAAATCTTCAAGTTTTTATTAATTATGGTTGAATGACAGAATATAAAAGCACTTCAAATGGCTCATCAGAGAAAAGAGAGTCTAAAAGTACTGTGCTTGAAAATAT
>NW_003554737.1:0-1605 GCF_000090795.2 Amphimedon queenslandica | reverse complement strand
ATAAGGTCAAGAACATGAAGAACAATGAAGAATTGATAGCTGGCGCCATTTTATTTCACTGTGGACCACGCCCGTTTTCAAAGAAGATTAAGATTAGGTTATTAAAATAGGAAAATTTTTCATACGGATAAATAGGGGTGACGTACGTGTACAGACAGACATACTCTACTCGAACTAGTGGGCTTCGCCCAATAATAATTAATCTTACTTTCAACCACGCCCCACGGATACAAACGCCCGCGGACTCTCTTATTCCCAACCTCCAGTAAAGTGGTGCTCCCTACCACAGCCATTGGGATAGCATCCTGCGAAAAATAAAAGGGCGGAGTCAGTACGTTGCTACGGTAACAGTACTTACCCTAAGTTCTCTTATTTCGGGCGAGTCGTCTTCTTCGTCTATTTCTCCGTTATATATCCTGATCCCGTTGTCAGAGATTTCTTGTAAAATCTGAGGAGAAAGAGAATGGAGAAACAAAATGATATTACATATTAAAAATCGATAGAGAAGGCCTTACCCTTGTTTTGAGTGTCCTGACTTCAGTTTGGGTTAGAGTGTCTGATTTGGCAATGACAGGAATTATGTTCACCAAATTATGGAGCTCTTTCATAAATGCAATGTCTAGCGGCTTCAGTCTACACAATAAAGACAAGTAATTGAGTCAAATTTGTTAGGAACCACAAAAATAAGCATGGGTGACCCAGTAAAATTTTATGCGGCTCAAATAAGTAAGCAGGTGCTAATGTATATAGACATTTGCTTGTTGATAATAATGTAAATAAACAAGTGGTCATTGTAGGGTACATAAGAAGAAGTACTGTATGTAACACAACATAACATAATGTAATAATACTAGTACAGTGTAGCCTCTATAATGAGGACACCTTTATAATGAGGACATTTTGTAATGTCCCACTTGGTACAAACCTATACAAAAGTACCTCTGAAATGAGGACACCTCTGTACTAAGGACAGGTACATGTACATGTAGTTTGGGCCCAATGGTGTCCTTAATGTATGCATATGTGAGTGAGTGTGTGGGTGGTAAGATGTTACAGTGTGTATTATGATAGGCAGTGGGTTACTATGTGTACATGTACTATTAAATCACTAATGGGCAATTACTAGCTACTAACATCAACAACAAAGCTAATTTACAAATTCTTAGCAAGTCAAAACTATAAACCAAATATCAATATCATCTCTTTGAACCAAATCTCACTCCTCTCCCCCCCTCCTTCTCTCTCCTTCCCTCCCTCTCTCTTTCTCTCTCTCTTCTTCTGTCTGATCAATCATTCTTCTTTTCATTCAAGTTACACTTTAATTAATACTGGATCACTAGGGGCTTACCCATGGCCAGAAGGACTGATAAAGTAAAGGCAGCAGTGAACCCGATGGTCTTCAATGTTCCTCCTATTAATTCCAGACTCGTCTTTAAAGTACTGATCATATTTCTCGTTAATGAAATCAATGATCGGTTGCCAGCTGCAAGTAGGTAAGCATTAATAATAATAAAAGTAATATACATAATACATGTAAATGATAGTGTAACACAATTATGAAGAAACCAATTCTAAGCTCAAATGTTTCAAATTTCAAATCTTTTA
>NW_003554736.1:0-1605 GCF_000090795.2 Amphimedon queenslandica | reverse complement strand
TTTACAGTGTATGAGATAGGATATCATATCTTACAGTCTGGTTGCTGTCCAATGGTAGTTGATGATGACATTGATGTCAAAAGACTACAGTTCTCTAATTTAACCAATGGAAATACATTTACTACTAGAATTACTGGTCTTGATCCTATGTCTTGTCATATTTTTGGTGTACGTGCATACACAGACAGAGGACCTGGTGGATGGATCTTCATTGCTAATGAGACATTGATCAGTACTCAATTTGTGACACTAACATTAGTAAATACTCAAGAAGTAGGATCAACTAATACAGGTGTAATAATAATTGTTAAATGTTCAGACAAAAATGATCTCAAAAATTTCTTATTAATAGTATCAGGAGCTGTTGATAGTGCTAGTATTGGACTGGGTGTAGTAGTTGGATTACTACTGATATCACTTGCTGTTAGTATCATTATTAACATCTACTGCTTTCTCAAGTATGAATACATTAAAAACCATAAAATACAATTTCAGTGTTGCGTATGAACAGGCTTAAAACCTATGATACAACCACTGCTAAGCAAACAAAGTAAATAAACACTCATTAAAGACAAGTAAATGTTTGCACATTACTATTGTTTATGATAGGTTTGATGATGATATACCAATGCAAGCCTGTGAACCATATGGTATTCACAAGACTAAAGATGTTACAAGAGAGGCAGTATATGAGTGTCCTGATGTCAATGTTAATGATACTGCTATTTATGAAACATAACTAATGAAACTGTAAACACTAACAGTGGAATTTAATATACATGTACACTGTGTGTGTAATACAACTGTATAAAATGTCCATGTGCTTGTTTGTTCATTTCGTAGCTGGATAGTGAGACATAGATATATACTACATACATACTTTTCTAGATATACATTTCAGTTCTGGAGTGTCACTGTATTCATACTGAGTCCAGGGGAGTAGGAACCATTTTTCAATTGGGGGGGGGGGGCAAGACAGATTGTGTGTATGCATGTATATGTATGAGAAGGGGGGTCTGGGGGGTGCCCCCAGAAAAAGTTTTCAAAAAGGGCTGCTCTGAGAGCAGTTTTAAGATGCTTTTGAACTACAATTACAATCTCATAATGATTATTATGACAGCAAAAAGGAGGGTGACCTATCACCCCTATCACCCCCCCTAAGTACAGGCCTGTAATAAATCAAATCATTGGTTGATATTGAGGGGGCAATGCCCCCTCTGAAATAATATTGGGGGGGCAACTTGCCCCCCCTGCCCCCCCTGTTCCTACTCCCCTGGAGTCTATTACCGTATAGCTTGGTATTTTCGTGGGTCGATATTTTCGTGGTTTGCTCCTAGTGGGGCAATTCGTGGTTTATCGTGGTTGACAGTTTACATAACCTGTAAGGGGATGGCACTTCAATGATTTCGTGGGCAGCCCATAACCACGAAAACCACGAAATTTACAATCCACGAAAATTTCAAGCTATATGGTATACTGTATCACATTAGTGTTGTTGTAGCTACTTTTAGTCAAAATTTTGCAGTTTTTCTATTGATGTTATCTAATCAATGAAGTTTCAGTTACTTTATATAGTATGGTGTTATGTTAGTTGAAAGGTTAAAA
>NW_003554735.1:0-1605 GCF_000090795.2 Amphimedon queenslandica | reverse complement strand
GAGACTTGTGGAGTATGTGGCCAATACGCACGCTGCCACGCACAACCAGTACCAACTTGAGGTCCTAGAGGTTTCAATCTGGAGCGACACGGAGAGAAGAAACGTTACAAGCCGTTCTCAAAGCTTGATAACAGAATGCTACTGTGGCATGGATCAAGACTTACTAATTTTGTGGGAATATTATCCCAAGGTAAAGAAACTATGGCAATAGTCAAGTGTATTAGATATAACTATTTTCCATTTGTCAATAGTCATTATTATTTACATGTACTTATAAAACATACCGTATAACGCTTTAATTTGGCGATTGGCGGTTTGCAAGCAGAATTGCCAATATTAAAACCGCCAATCATTAATGCACATGCTCAGTAATGCACGTGTCCGCAAAAATCGCCAAATTAAAAACTGCCAATTACAATTTTACAGCAAAATTGCCAAAATAAAGCGCCGCCAAAATAAAACGTTATACGGTACTTATGTTTATAAGAAAGCTGCTTTAAAACACTTCTCTTTGACACATTAGCATATTCCTTGTATCCCATAGGTTTACGTATAGCTCCACCCGAGGCCCCAGTGACTGGATACATGTTTGGTAAAGGAGTCTATTTTGCTGACATGGTTTCAAAGAGTGCTAATTATTGCTGGACTAGCCCCCAGAGCCCAGTGGGTCTCATGCTACTCTGTGAGGTGGCACTGGGTAACATGTAAGTAGGAGGGAGAGGTTTAGAAGGATTTAAATCTGCTCCCCAATGTGGCTCTAATTGTTCACATTTTGTGATTACAATTTTGTAATAAAAACCTGGATTAGCAGCATTCTCTTTGTAAATTTAATAGCATACTGCCCTAAATGACAGTGCTCCAATGGTAATAGATTTATCTGCTACTTATCAAATATTGTGCTCTGTCTGCTTTGGTATTGACATCACCAACAACAGGCAGTGTTGTGTGATAATCCTCTTTGCTAATAATTCTTAGAAAACATCATCATCATTGTTTGTTTTTCATACGTAAACTGTTTGTTATTGTACAGTAAGTATGTGGCACTCATTAATTAACATACATGTACATGTACATATATAGAAGGAATTTCCTGTCTAAAAGATGCATTCATGTAGTTATGTACACATCTATTTGTAATACATGTACCAGTAAATTAGTTATTCTCCTTTTTTTTTGATGTTATTATTTATGACATGAAACTAATTAGAGTTTCCTCTCCTAAAGATGTTAATGGTGTGTAAATGCTAAGTTTGTTTCTATTCCAATTTCCTGCACTAGTTCGGGCCGTTTGTTATGCTTGGAGTAGTAATTGACATGTTTCCTTATTTTCATAGACATTTTGTCGCAATTGTTGCAGTACTAACCAACACATGCTCATAGTACATATCCCACACACCTTAATGCATGTTTTCATTGTTACTACCTTCAAGTTCTGCCTTGTACTATAAGGACAGGACTTTGACCAAATTTTGCCAAAAACAACTAGGAGAGAATTCTCCATTTTTATAATTTTTTCTGATACATATACATGTTCTATTTTGTGTAGCAAGTTTGAGCTGACTCCGATAAAAATTGGATTTTTATGAATTTTAAAAGTTACTGTAT
>NW_003554734.1:0-1605 GCF_000090795.2 Amphimedon queenslandica | reverse complement strand
TATTTCATACTATGTTTGGTTTACATTATACTTTCTACTTCTTGTAGCATGAAAATTTTTCTGTAAATGCTTTATAATTTTTAGTCTAATTTTAGATATTTTTACTGTTATTGTATTGTCCTAGGGTCATGCATAAATTTTGTTTTTTTAAAGTATGGAATTAATTTTTGTGCAGGTCCACTACATTTGTGAACATCAATTAAAATATTAAAAAAAAATGAAATCGTGAATGTTAATTTCAAAGAAAATTTAAACATTATAAATTTGAGGCCATGATAAACCATGCAGCTATACTGTACATGTATGTACTAATGATTGTTTTACACCTGTAGGTGAGAGACTGTATATATCTTAATATATCACCAATTGATGGCACCTCATTGAAATGCCTCCTCCACTCAAGGGGTATCAATAATCGTTATATTGGGAAGATTGCAATGCTAGCCAAGTCAAGGGAAGATCTGGACCACTTACATGTAAGTCAACTAATTTCTGACATGCAATGGTACTTGTACTAGCAGTTTTGTGGGTTTAGCAGTTTTGTGGGTTAAGCAGTTTTGCCAAAATATAATTTTGGCAATTTTTGGCGATTCATTAGTTACTTGTACATGTAGTAGTAGCTAATTTGGTACAGTACATCCTCGATTATCCAAACACATTTGTGCACCTCTATTGGGAGAGATGTTCAGATAGCTGAATAGAGGACATACATGCTAAGTGTATTCATTGCAAAATAAATGTATTCATTGCATGCCGTAATAACTTTCAAGAAAGACATTAGTTCGTTGGACATCAACTTTGCATTGGCAGCAATGGACAAAAGATAGAAAAAGGCTTGGTACCAGGAAACCGCTCTTTATTTCTTGATAGCAATCTTTCAGGTGACTACTAGACCCATTAGATCCTCAGTATGCTTTCTAAGCTTCCGAAAAAGGCCTCAAGAAGGTGGCAAGGCAAGAAAATGAGTTTTCCCCCATTGAACTTTTAATAAACTTGAAGTCCAACATGGCAGCCAATTTACTGTGTGGGTTGGATATACGGTACTTAAAAATTATGAATATACCTAGCACGCATATCCTCTATAGTCTGGATAAGTGAAATACAGCACAGAATACAGTAGGCCGACCTATCCTATACTTTTCTGAAAATTAAATGAGTATGACTTTCCTTTCTCTAACTCCCAGAGCATCTCAGGCTTCTCTTTAATGGTACCGTATACTGGGATATTTTTGCGTCGCTAAATTTTCACGAATTTTGCATTTGTAAGATTTCATGAAATAATATTTTTGGAAACAGCCTATAAATTCCACCACGTGGCACTGCAAAGTTACAATTTCATGATTTTTATTTTTGCGACGAAGTAAAAAACGTGAAATTTGTGAAAATTTGGCTACTCGAAAATTTCCCAGTATACAGTATTTCTCTTGTTAAGCTCTGTAAGCTCCTTGCTGCAGCAGCCATTTTAACCGGTTATTATAGTCTAAGCATGGGCATTAGAGGCAGCCATGCATTTGGATAAGCAGGGGTTTGGATAAGCAAGGGTTTGGATAAAAGTGGTACGGATAATCAAGGACGTACTGTATCAGCAATTTCTCCACACAGATC
>NW_003554733.1:0-1606 GCF_000090795.2 Amphimedon queenslandica | reverse complement strand
GACAGGGACGCATCAATTAAAATACAATGAAACTGCCCAAGAAAGCAATATTAATTATCATTCCTGAATCTTCCATAAATCTCTTCCAATTTAACATTACAATTGAAACAAAATTTGACATTAAGTTTACAGAAGAAGATAGTAATCAACATTATCATGAATCATTTGCCTATTACACTCACATGTTTCTTGGACCATAAAAATATTAAATACATGCAATTATGTTTTAACATCAAAAATAAAATTATTATCACATCATCAAACTAAAATGTTTAATTTTCACATGAGGATTACGATACAAGCCTTACCATATAAGGCCTGAATAGGTAATGTTTATTAGTTGCAATTCAACCTTAAAACTGTTAGAGATACACTTATGTACATATACATGAACATGTACATGTAGTATCATTAAAGTAATATTATTATCATGGTGATGTACATGTACATGCATTTACAAAATGTACTACACAGTAATTACTATTATTCTGGTACCAAATAAATTGAGCATGTATACAGTATACAGTCAAACCTGTCTATTCCAGACACCTTGGGACCAAATAAAACTGTCCTTATTATAGAGGTGTCCTTATTTCAGAGGTTCATTAATACACATTTATATTGTATTGGGACTGATACTACCTGTCCTGATTATAGAGGTGTCCTTATTTTAGAGTGTCCACAATAGCAGGTTTCACTGTATGTACATGTACATAGGGTACAGTAAAATGCAAGTGCATCTTTCATGATCTTTAAATACAAACACCTTCCAAATGTTAACATACAGTAATGGTAGCCCATTATAAGTGAGGACACACACCACAAGGATAAGCATTAATATGTGTGAATGGTACATGTACGTAAATGTACACTGATAGTACATGTATATTTGTGAATGCTAATATTAGACCCAATGTCCATTCACTGCTCCAATATGTACATACACATTTAAAAAAAAATATTATCAATGCTCAGGCTAAGGCTGAAATTAAATTTCTTATGCTTAGTAAATTTTATAAAAAAGGCACACACAAAAATGAGATATATCAGGGCTCCTGGATATATACATACTGCTAGCTGCCATTTGTACAATAACATCAGATGGTGATATGCAACTAAACATAACTATAGATTGATATCATTAAAAAGGGTGAGAAGACACAAGTGGATTTTGTTTCAGTAATTTACACTAGCATGGCTGCACATCATAATACAAGTAGCCATACAAAGAGAGAGATTGCTCAGTGAAAGAGTGGGTGCTTACTCCTTGTTGGTCAATATTCAATCGTCTTGTTTGCTCGTCCAGCCCGGCCGTACTCACCACTGAGGACATGCAGTGTCGAGGATTGAGTTGTATAACTTGTTCACGGGTGCTCGCTGCCATAACCTCTTGAGCCTCTCCTCCTGCTTTTCTCTACCAGCTAGAAGAGGAGATAAGGACCTCAACAGATCAGGAACAAACTACTGAGGTTAGCAACACGGTTAGTCTCGCCGCCCAGACCATTCCCCAGCCTACAGTCATTTAACAGTCATTGGGGTCCACCCCAATGACTGTAGGCTGCGGAATGGTCTGGGCGGCGAGACTAAACACGGGAGGAGAAGGAGA
>NW_003554732.1:0-1606 GCF_000090795.2 Amphimedon queenslandica | reverse complement strand
CACAAAGAAGGTGTGTGAGCTGATCTATTACTCAATTACTGATGTTACTTTACTTACTTATACTAATGGTATAGGATCAATATTTGAACAAGATAAACAACTGAATATCATCAAAAAAAGAAAAAGTATAGCAATGTATAACTCACTAGCAGGTTTTGGCTTTATTTGCAAACTCTATTGTTGCCAAATTTTTGTCTCATTTTGATTTATGCATGCATAAATTTAAATTCTCATTGTGTCATTCCTGCAGCTAAACTGAAGCTACTAACTAGAGAGAAGCTCACAAATAAAATATTTAAATCAAAGAAATTAGGGTCTCAGTATTTCCGAACCTCTCTTCTAATGAAAGCAGGTACTGACTCTACTGGTATAATCTGTCTATACTACCTCATCACAGGAAGAGAGGAGGCATTAGTGGAGTATAAGAAAGAGATTGAGTTACTGCAAGAAAATTTAGCAATAACTAGTGTACAACTGCCAATGACTCAAAAGGCAAATATTCACAGTATGCTATGATGTGATAGTAATTAAATCATTAACTGATTGATATATTGTATAGAGAAGGATCAGTGTACACAATCACCAACAGCAGAATCTATTTATACAGCACATATTGACTATCATGGAATATATAGTCATTATCTTTCATTCAGTGAGGGAGAGCAGCTGGAGATATATGAGAAGAAGAGTAGTTTTTGGTGGAAAGGAAGACCCTTGGTGTCTGGTAATGAGGGATACATTCCTAGTAGTTGTATTTACTCAATGTTGGAGTCACTTCAATTGTTAGAGTTTATACTGTCAGTGGAAGAAGTGTCCCTTCCTATTCTACAGAAGATAAGGAATGATTCATCTAGTAATGATGAGAAAGCTTCTCTTTTCTTGGAGACTATTAATGATGATCCTATTATGATACCTGCCTTGAGACAAGACAAGGAACAACATGATGAAGGTAATATTAGTGATCATTGTGACAGTTAGTTAATTATTTTGATAACTTTGAATCATCACACAATAATTATAAGAAGATCTATACATGTTATTATACCATTATTAATGATGTAAAAATTACTTCAATTACCATATAGCTGCTTCAATTCGAGGGTACAATTTTCGCTGTTTTTGCGGATTTTCCATAAATTACCCGTATCACCCTATAAACACATGTACTTTAAAAATAAGAGCCACAAAAGTTAATGTGGCCTGATTCGCGAAAGTTTATTGCCTCAAAACTAGTGGCTATACGGTATTTCATGTTATGTTATTGAGTGTATAATGATGGTGGGTGGTATTTGGTGCATGTTACTCAATTAATGAAGTCTTACAGTATGTGTGCATGAATACATTTGATTTATTCATTATTTATACATTATTATTCCTCATTTCTGTCTCTACATAATATGTAAAAATTACATATGTGTATGTGTACATATTACTGTTTGACATTAGTCACTTCCATTGTTCAACAGCAGTCATGCACTTTTAGTTACAAAACCAGTGTATGTATATATACTATTGCATCATTTGTGTGCATGTATTTGTTTATTGGCTGTACATGATGTGAATATGTGTACATACATATAAGTATAATCCTTTGGTTTATATTAGG
>NW_003554731.1:0-1606 GCF_000090795.2 Amphimedon queenslandica | reverse complement strand
GTTGTCACAATCAGGAGAATATGTTTGTTCTTATAATCGCAATAATAATTCATTTGTTCAACCAAGTGATGTTAAATCAACTACGACTAAACTAAACATTAAAAGTATGTGTTCAAACACATTATTAGAGTGTAAGTAATTATTGGTTTTTGTTTGTTACTATAGTTCCGACTAGCAGCATATCACTGGTTCATAGTCCCAAAGAATCCTATTACAAAGCTAATAACAGTGTCATTCTTTCTTGCAAGGTTACAGAACCTGACTTAACACTGGTTGATGTTGAAACTACTGCAATGGTTATGTGGGATTCTAGTAAAAATATTTTCCAACAATATTTTATTCACTCATACAATGAATATTTCAATCACACTCTCACTAATATAAAGCTATCTGATGCTGGAGAATATAACTGTACATATTATCTCAATAGTACCACTGATAATCCTTATATTATACCAAGTGATGTCAGGACAGGAGTCACTAATGTAACAATTAAAAGTGAGTATTTTCTCAATATTTTTATAAATATTCTTTTATTTTTAGTTCCAAGTTTTGTGAGTCCATCAATTACTCAGTTAAATTCTTTTTACATTGTTGGTGACAACATTAGCCTCATTTGTTCTGTCACTTATTCACACTCTCCTCTTATTGATATTGCTACTAATGTGAACATACAATGGCTCAATTCCTCTAATCACACTCTACACTCATATACTGGTATCAATAATAATACTGAACACACTATCAGCTACACTATCAATGATGTGTCATTATCTGATGCTGGACAATATGCTTGCCAGTACAACATATCAAGTACTAATCATTCATTTGTCCTACCCAGTGATGATATGAGAAATTCAACTATAGTTTTTATTAAAAGTAAATTATTCTATTTTATGGTCATATATTTTCTGTTTCTTTTAGTTCCTAATGACAAGGTTCCAGTAATTAATCTCATTCCTCATCAGTCTGTGTATGATGCTGGTAGTGACATTACCCTCTCATGTTCTGTCACTTATCCATACTCTTCTTACATTGATGCCGATACTAATTTGACTCTACAATGGTTCAGTTCATCTAATCACACTCTTAACTCCAGTACCATTATCAATGATAATAATGGACACACTCTTACCTACACTATTAGTAATGCAAGACTATCTGATGCTGGACTGTATACTTGCTCCTTCTTCATTAATACTAGTATCCCTCATATAGTTACAAGTGATGCTACCATACACTTCATCATAATTAATATAAAAAGTAAGAAAAATTTCCATTATTACATGATTACATTATTTTGGTGCTTTACAGTACCAAATGTTATGGTTCCATATATATTGGTCCATCCCTCCAAATCCTACTATAATGTTAATGATGACATTACTCTCTCTTGCATTATCCATTATCCTACTAATCACCTTATTGATGTTGATACTACTGTGAACATACAATGGCTCAATTCCTCTAATCACACTCTACACTCATATACTGGTATCAATAATAATACTGAACACACTATCAGCTACACTATCAATAATGTGTCATTATCTGATGCTGGACAATATACTTGTCAGTACAATATATCAAGTACTAATCATTTATT
>NW_003554730.1:0-1606 GCF_000090795.2 Amphimedon queenslandica | reverse complement strand
ACCATCTAGTCTCATTTATTTTAATGTACAGTCTTCTTGCATTCTAATACTGTACAGCCTGCACTCATTCGTGATACTATACAGTCTAGTCTGATTCGTATTACTGCACAGTCTTTTCTCATTTGTAAAACTGTACAGTCTGCTTTCATTCGTAAGACTGAACAGTCTGCCCTTATTTGTAATACTGTACAGTCTGCTCTCATTCGTAACACAGTACAGTCTGGTCTGATTCATAATACTGTAAAGTCTGCTCTCATTCATAATACTGTATAGTCACTCGTAATATTATACCATTACTCAGGTCTCACTCATTTATCTGCTTTGACTTATACCATTTATTCCTTTTTGAACTTATACTTTCTTTCACTTTGTACACTTCACTATTATAGCCTTGTTTTAGGCAAATTTTCTTTCTTTATGGCTATTGACTTTGTCTGCAACATATATAGCACAGTTATATATAGCCTAAGAAAACAATTTGTCATTAGATGGAGTCTGTTGCAGCTTTTTATTCTATTACTTGCACCAGCTCTTAACTGGCCATCAGCTGCAGGGCATTGTCTTTAACATTATGTTTGTATGTCAGATAACATTTAAGGATGTGGTTTTATAATTGATGTGAACAATATCTAACATTGCCTTTTTATTTACCATTGTGCTTATTTCCTTTAGAATGTACTTAAGTGTTTCAGTTTCCACTGAAGTGACTTTAGTTCCTTTGAGTACAATAAAGGTCAATACCATAATATTTAAATTATTGTAATATATTGTTTATTGCAAAATGAAGCCCTGACATTTTCTGCTCTTTTTTTAAAAATTGTAGCAGACTCTTTTATGACCATTTCATGTTTGCAGGATTTAGAAGATGCCCTTTTAGAAACTGTTAATGTTGGGCAATCAAAAGACAGCTATAGTATTGCAGAAGCGTCTCACACTGACAACAGCATTTGTAGTATGTTTGGTTTACTTGTCAAGTTTGTTGTGACTGTTGATTTGTTTAAATGTGGCCTGCAATCAAAGCAATTGAGATAAGAAAGTGAACCAAGCAATGGTTTGCAAGAAAGAGAAGACAAAGAAAGACATATTGTATAATAAAATATTGAAGTTTGTAGCAAATAATAATGTTGGCTGGTGTGATCCTGAATTTGCAAACCATTTATCTGTGATCTTTGTAATATACTACAATACGTTTGTGGCCACCATATGAGGTACTTGCAAGTCATTTATGCCCCATTCCATCTATATTCAAGTCATTTGTTGGGTTTATCAAGCCTGAACTCAGCAAGCATCGCAAAACATCCAAATCAAATATGAGTAAAGATAAACTAGTGGAATACTTTACCATATTACATAATTATGTGGTAAGTAGTTGGATCCAGCAGGCTGAGTGGTCATTTTAACTTTGGTAGAATCATTAGCATTGTACCTGTCTTATTTGTCTATGGGAAATAAAGCAATGAAACTTCACCGTTCCTCTTCAGAGCCATCGGTTTCCATTACTGATGCCCAATCTATCAAATTCATTAAAAGTTCTTCAGATATACCTCCTTTATTGATTGAATTAGATACAGCTATTAAGTCGAGTTCTAATTACACTCATATTATT
>NW_003554729.1:0-1606 GCF_000090795.2 Amphimedon queenslandica | reverse complement strand
AAGGGCACTATTTGTCAAATTAAAACTCGCCAACCGGAGAAATTTACTGTTTTCGTCAAATTTTTTACTCGTCAATAAATCCCGCTATACGGTATATGGCTTAGGATTTAGATCAGCTAGTCATGTGACCATCAAACCCAACAAAACACCATGCAATAGGAGTCAATGAGAGTAAGGTACAAGGAATTACCTTTCCTGTGAGTGACAGTTTACCAGTCATGGCAATACTCTGATGTATTGGATGATCCATAGACTAGCTAGTGAGAGGAGGGCAAAGACTATAGTAATACTTGCTAAAGGACTGTTCTTTGGAATAGCACCCTATAATAATAACAATAATAATTATTAATTAATAATAAATTACCTCGGGAAAGTGAAGATGCATTTTTGCTTTCTAAAGAAAACCATTTGAAGGAAATTTTGAAGACATGAATGACTAAAATAATAAAAATATGATTTACATGTACATACCATACGGGTGGAAAATTTTGAGGGCATAAAATTTCATGTTTTAGTGAAAAGCTCTTAATTCTTTAATTTTGAGTGGGTTGAATTTTGCGTTTTTGCACGTGCACTTTCATGATGTCATTGATTTTCATGTGCTGTGCATGCGCAGTGAGCATTTCCATGGTATTAATTTTCGTGGTTGAGAAGTTACTCAAGAAATCCGCGAAATTAAATACCCCACGGAATTTTATACCTGTACGGCAATAGTGCCTTGCATTTTGATCTCTTACCTTAGCAAATGCATAAGTCGACTCCTTCATTACATCTCCCATCTGTCCAGTAGTAGTCATACTTCCTTTTCCCTACTTAGACAACCCCTGCCCTTCAACCATGCCTGTCTCCACATAGAGTAGTAACACTCAGTGACGTCCAAGCTAAACCCATGATCATACTTTTAGAGGTGATCAGAAACAAAGACTGACTGACAAAATCTTTTAAATTAGTAGAAGAGACAGTGACAGGAGAGACAGCAGTAGCAGGTTTATTTTCTTCTTTTTTCATCATCTTCATCATCATTTTGTCTGTGTTAGTGATATGACTTTAAAGCTGTTTTACGTATATAATATCTGTAAAAGGAAGGAGATTGAACTCACAATAAAGGTATATCATAGACATATGTACACGTATAATTGTGTACAATTATTAGTTGAATTTAAGTAACAGTACAATTACATGTACAATGTACATACATAATCAATAAAATAGATCAAAAAGCAAAAGACAATAAATACTATGACATGTGAGTGCATTCCTTGCAGTCTTAACCTTCTCAATGTGTTTCTATAGGTTCCTGATCCACTCTCTTTCTGTGTAGTACCACTTGATGAGAGACTAGATGGCATAAGTTTCTATGAGGACCTGCCAATCTTCTCAACCAGAGGAAGAATGGGCTTGTGGTATCACGTAATTCTGAGCAATGGCTTCCTTCTCTTCCGATGTAATAACCAGAGACCTGAAAAGTGAGAAAAAAAATGCTACTAAGGTTAATGAATAAAAAATCCATTTTTGATTGGAATCAGCTCAAACTTGCTACACAACGTTAGAACACCATGCACCGTATCAGTAAACATTATTAGTAACGTGGTAGCATTACTAAGTA
>NW_003554728.1:0-1606 GCF_000090795.2 Amphimedon queenslandica | reverse complement strand
ACTAATATGTTATTCTTTTACTTATTACTAGTGAGGAGCCAGATGAAGAGCTGTATGATGACTGTGCTGCTACTTTTGTTCCTCAAGACACCTTTTCCCCTCCTCCTCTCCCTCCCTCCTCCCCTCGCTCACCTCAACACTCTGGCTCTCAGCTTAGCATCCCTCCACCTCTTCCAAAGAGTAACAGCAACAATACTCTTGAAAGGGATGCTTCACCTTATCCACCTTCATCTCCTAGTGCACAGAGGAAAGGGTAAGGACTATAGAGTATATTAGATATTGGGGGATTTCCTCCAAACAAAAATAAAAGGGTTTTTTTAGGAGTCTTTTAGTGTCCTGAAATGTTCTCCTGTTTTTAGCTTTTAGACTCTCTTATTTGGCCTAACTCTCCTATATAAAGTCTGTTAGATTGGCCTCCCAAAATTTATTTTTATGTCTAAGAATAATTACAAATGTATGTTAGTTATTTATTTATACACATGTACATGTGTACATACACGTAACATGTAGTATGAAGGCCACTTTTATTATAAGGAAAATTAGTGATAGCTTCAATTGAGGATTTATTTACTGAGCAACCTTAGTGGCCAGACTACCTAAGTGACGTTAATTATGTTGAAGTATGGCTGGGTAGTTTTTAAATGGCTTGCTGTCATTTGATACATGAGTCTGCTATAGCTATACTATGATCTACTATGATGAAAATGCTTTTATATTTTTCTTATTGCCAGCATAACACTCACATATACATGTACATGAATATGTATGTACATATGAAAGATACATTCCATATATTAGTAGCTCAATTATTAATGTGTTTTTGGGTTTCACATAATTATGGAGGGGCATGTGGCTAATTCTGGCAACACCTATAAAATAACTTATTAGTTGGCCAAATACATGTATCCATTACTAATACATGTAGTACAGCAAAAATACTAAGAGAGAATTCTCCATTTTTACTACCTTTTCTAGTACATATAGTTGTACATGGTAGATGTTTGCATAGAAAGTTTGGCCAAAGATCATTTACAAAATTTGACCCTGCGGGCCAAATTTCGTCAAAAGTAAAAAGAAGAGAATTTGCCATTTAAAAAAATTTATGTACATGTACTTATGTTGTGTAGAAGTTTGAGCTGTTTGTGATTAAAATTGGATTTTTTTATGAATTTCAAAATTTGCTCAAAAATTGGACCAAAAACCCTGTACTATAGTACTGCGTCTTGGAGCAAATTTTGTCAAAATTGAAAAAGAAGTTATTTGCCAAATTTATAGTTTTCTCTGATGCATATACTTGTTTTTTATGGTACGTAGAAAGTCCGAACTGATTCCAATCAAAATTGGATCTTTTAATAAATTTTTATAGTTGCCCGAAAATCAAGCCATTTTTTGCCAGAATTGTCATGGAGAAAGTTTGCCATTTTTCTAATACATATACATGTACTCATAATTATGCTGCATATAAGTTGGAGCTTGTTCCTATTTAGTCTAATACAGGTATTTTATTCTTTACCAATTTTGATCATGCTAAAATATTAAAACAGGTAGCTAATTTGGGTTTTTTCTCATTGCAGATTAAGCAAAGAAGAGAAGCGATTGATGAAGG
>NW_003554727.1:0-1606 GCF_000090795.2 Amphimedon queenslandica | reverse complement strand
TCATACCTTACGGCTGGGTGTGGAGAAAGTACTTAAAATGTCACAGGTCAGTAGAGCAATTGCTCATTGCAAAAGAATTGCCACACATTTCCACCATTCCAGCAAGTCAGCTTATATTCTAAAGAATAAACAGAAAAGTCTAGGGGAACCAGAGCATGTTCTAGTACAGGAAGTGGCTACTCGCTGGAATTCGTCATATTACATGGTAGCTCGTATCCTTGAGCAGCAACAGCCACTCTGTGCTGCTCTGTTGGAAATACACAAAACAAAGCTCATGCCTACAGACACAGAATTTAACACTCTCCAAGAATTTGTCAGCATTATGAAACCTCTAGGCGATGTTACAGAAGCCATTTGGCGCTGAAAAATGGATAACAGTATCGACAATCTGGCCCACTCTTTCAAGGCTTCTGAATCATCATCTTGTTCCTGACAGCAAGGACACTTCATTGATGAAATCAATGAAAAAGCAAATGATGGATGATCTAAAGGAAAGATACACAGGGGAAATTTTGAAAGTGCTTACAAAAGCCACTCTTCTTGATCCACGATTCAAGAACCTGAGATTTCTGACTGAATCTGATAGAAAATGTGCTGTTACCAACTTTAAATTGGACTATAATCTAGTGCAAGATTTCAAGTCAAAAGAAGCTGGCCCATCTCAACCTACACCAAAAAAGAAAAGCTGAACAGAAGTTGTTAGATTTCATTGGGGAGGTCATGCAACCAAGTGAGGATAGAGGAAGCATCTGCTGAAAAGCAGTTGGAAATTAAAATGTCACGTTACTTGGGTGAAGAACACACAGATCAATCGCCATTACAGTGGTGGAGGGAATAAAAGGGAAATACCCCACTTTATCTCAGCTGGCAGCACGTTACTTGGCTATTCCAGCTACATCTATTCCTTGTGAATGAGTTTTCAGCCTTGCTGGGCACATAGCTAATGAGAAAAGGGCTTCCCTTCTTCCTAGCAATGTTAACATGATGGTGTTTCTGGCAGAAAATCTTGACTAATTTCAATAACTTTATTTGTTATGGTATAAACATCAATAATAATTTTATTTGAGTTAAAATTACAATTAAATTCATTGTTAAACATGCATGTCATTTTAAAGGGTAAAACTATCATGATATATGCACTATCGTGATATTTTGAAAGCCAAATATCGTGATAGTGATAGTACTACTATCGCCCAGCCCTAATATCTATCAACATGTACTCGTCCAGATATAGCCTATGCTGTTAGTACTGTGGCTAAGTTTAGTTCCAAGCCAACTAAAGCAGACTGGACAGCCATCAAATCAATTCTAAGATATTTGAAGGTGTGTGAGCTATCGCCTACTTTATACCGGGTCAGATTTGAAAGACTGCGAAGGATACTCAGATTCAGACTTGGGAGGAGATGTTACTGACTATAAGTCAACCTCAGGGTATGTTTTTATGTATGGTGGTGTAGCAGTAAGCTGGAAGAGTAAAAAGCAAACTAGTATATCTCTCTCGACAGCAGAAGCTGAGTATACAGCTTTATATGCAGTGCTGCACAAGAAGCCTGCTGGATTAAGCAGCTTCTTTCCGATTTACGTTATGGATCATCATCACCGATGG
>NW_003554726.1:0-1606 GCF_000090795.2 Amphimedon queenslandica | reverse complement strand
TACAGCTCCTGTGAAGTCATGAGAGACCCAGCGGCCATGTTGACAATACGGGATATACCCAACTCGTGTAGACATGGCAGATCCTGAGCATGGAATGCAGAGCCAATGTACAATCGAAAACCATTGTCAGCCTTGTAAACCAATGAGGGAACCTGTAATAAATAAGAAGAGGCACTACATGTATAAAAGAAAATTGGACGAGAAAGAAAATATCAATTTGAAGGAGCATATTAGACTTTTGCTTCTGGCTTAACTACATAAAATGAGCACAAGGTTTACATTTTTTTCCCTTTGGTCTTAGTAAGTTAGAGAGTGAAAAATAATATCTATCAAGTGATAAAATAAACTCACTTTATCTTTGAGGGCGACTCGCAGGACTTCCTCGTCGTCACAGAGAGGGAAGAGGTGTCTCCTCAGCAGGTGTAGCCTCTCGTAGCTTTCGTCCTCGTCCTCCTCTTCTAGTTTGTCTTGTTCTTCTGTTGCGGACCATCTTCCTCCCATCATGGCAATCCTGCAGAAGTAATGGGGCGTGGCTGGCTCAAGCTATTATGGGACTTACAAATTACAATGCAATCTATCTATTAAAAATATGCATTTATGTTGAATATGTTCCAAGAAAAGTCCTTTGTTAATGTAATTGCGACAACTTTATCAAGAGTACATGTACATGAACTTCTTGCTTTATGAATTGGCTATAATTAAGCAATTTATTTTTAGTAACCACAGTACTGATATATACCAAGAGTGTATACTGATACTTGATGTATATGAACAAAGTACATGTACATTTACATGTACATGTACAGTTTAAAATTGAAATTTAAGCAGCTGGCAGGCAAGCCAAGGGAATGCACTTCCTACTAAAACACAATCCTAAAATTAAATTCTAATAACAGAAACAACAACAATGCTAAAAATCAATAATAAAACAACGATGATGGATGATAAGTGTCCAATACCAATATCTAGTGATAATGCTGATTCATTATACTCTACACAAATACACAAGTACATACAATAATGAAGAGTGATGATTTAAACTGTCACTAATCTATTAAACCAGTACTACTACTACGGCTACAGTCCTCGCTATTTTAAATGGCGTATTATTTCAGCTGTGTATTCTGAGCACTTTGCTGATCCGCCCAAATCAGCAGTGGTCTTCTTTCCTTCTCTGATCGTCTTAAAGACTGCGTTCTCTATGTTCTTGGCATGGTCGGGTAGGTTTATTAAACTTAGCATCATCAGTGAGCTGAGGAGAAGGGCAGTGGGGTTAGCTTTATCCTGTCCGGCTATGTCAGGAGCAGTACCATGAACCTGAGGGAGGGAGGGAGGGAGGGAGGGAGGAAGGGAGGGAGAGAGAGAGGGAGGGAGAGAGGGAGAAAAATTATAACACAGCTATATGTACATATACATGTTGATAATTATCATTATCAGCATCAACTACATGTTTTTTTAGCTTAAAAAGTATTTAAATTAGTAAAGATTTATCAGTATATGTACATCTACATGTAACTACATGTACATGTATAATTTACATGTATGTACAATGTACTTGTAGATCTGGAAATGTATTATAGACGCTACTTTAACGCTACTTTATATA
>NW_003554725.1:0-1607 GCF_000090795.2 Amphimedon queenslandica | reverse complement strand
ATGACTGTATTGCACCTCTAAGCAATTTTTCCTTAAGACATAATGGGAGCACATCATTGCTCCCAGTCTATCATTTTCAATGTACAGAGGTCTCACTGACGAATCAAATCTCTATAGCTAATCCCCAAGTGTCACAGGACAAGCGAGGAGAATAATTATTTGGAAACATAGGCATTTCATCCTATGACACTTTTCCTTGGAAATAAAAAACGAAAACCAACAAAAGACTAAGCGTATTCCTGCTTGGGCATGGCAATAATTAATGAACCAGTATTTAAAAAAAAGAAAATTAGAATCTGAAGTGAAAGTAGTACGTACCATGTTGTTCACCACAAAGTCTAGCCCTTCTAGTTGTGGAAGGTATTGCACCTTGTTGTATTGAGTAAAAAATGCAATCCATCCTATGTCACATGAAAGTAGTGGCTTTAGACTCCCATGCAAATTAAGTATCCACTACTCCATAGGCAAATACAAACCACCTCTTTTTGGCACCAGAAATGTTCATGTTGTGGTGACAGTTGAGTCACTCATTCCGATTTAACAAGGCAGGAACAAGGTATTTACAAGGATTACTGTAGTCATTCATTTTACAATTAGTTTTTGAATGCATCTGACGTGTGTAATTTGACCATGCTGTGACAAGTGACTGGGCCTGAACTGATTCATTGGAATCATATAATAGAAGATGGCAGCTGGCAGCAGAGCTTGATAAAACCACATAAACATAAATATTCATATAGAACTATCGGACAATGAGAATTATAAGAAGTATACTGCATTGCATGATAAATAGTACAGCTGGATTGGGCAGACCTGACTTTATATCACATTCTGGATTAGATATGATGCTATAATCATGACAAGTTAGTTGTATTGAATTTGAATTTTTCTATTTTCATTGTTGCCTCGTGTTTTAGAAATATGTTGACAATTATTTGCTTTTAAAAATTTGTTAATTTGCAAAGCTAAAAACTAATTTAATAACATCTACCTTTTAACAAATAATTTAATGATACTAGTCAAAGAAGAAAGAGGGCTTATCATTTTGTAAATAAATAATTTATTCTTAACAATTTCTTGTGATTCACATGTTTGAGGACAAATTCAATGCATGACTTTACTACTATGATTGCAAGTAGCAAAAGCTACCCATACTAATAGCACAATGATAACTACATGCAATTATCACTGAATCACCCATAACAGATATTCCAAGAAGTACAAACGCTTTATTCTTTATGCATCACATGTGCGAGTACTAATTCACTGCATTCACTCATTATTATGATTGCAAAGAGCAAAAGCTGCCTGTACTATTAACGAAATGATTATGCAAATATGACTGAATCACTCATCAGCCATAACTGTGGTGGTATCATGTTCCAGCTTCAAAAGGAAGTACAAGTACAAATATCACAAAAATCAGAAGCAAAAGATGAACTCCAATCTCAGGCCAAATCAATACCAGACAAAATAGCTCCTGCATTACTGAAATTCTTACAAAAAGAAATAATTCATGTTAGTAAATAATTATAACTGTTGCCAATGCTAACAAGATGTAAAACTTAATGGACAAACAATAGCCAAAATAAAATTTAAGAAGCAAA
>NW_003554724.1:0-1607 GCF_000090795.2 Amphimedon queenslandica | reverse complement strand
GAAAACTGCTGAATAGAAATGGAAGAAATGGTGAGCTAGTTCAGCTACAAAAAGAAAGATAAAAATAAAATAAGAAGATATAATTCATTATAGGTATACTATTGATGATGTGTTCTTTGATGGAAGAAGTGAGTTGGGATTGACAAAATCAACTTTCCATCCATCAATGTATTCAGCTTCGTGCTTCCTTAACATGAATCCTGCTCCGCCATACCATTCCATATTTAGCGGCCATGTTTTTGGGTCCTGGAAGCATGGTAACACAGGAGGAGATGTTTTCTGGAGGGCATATATGAGCATAAGTGAGAGCGAGTAATTGTTTATTTGTGTTCTTTTAAAACCCATCACGCCACACGTTCTTAGCCAAGACTTCAAGAGATAAAGAAGAGGCGATACTCTTTTATCAAAGTTCAAGTAGGCCTTCAGCAGCTTTGAATTATAAGGGCCTAGCCTAGGAAGGTACAGACATAGCAGGAAAAGAAGGAGAGAGAAGAGATATGGCAAAGAGAAAGGAAAGGAAGGGAAGGATAAAGATGAGTTCATACAATTGCAAGTGCATGTACATGTACTACATAGTTGCATAAATTTGATGTCATTAACTTAGTATGATATGCAAAATAATCAAAAAGTTTTGAGCTGATTCCGATTAAAAGTTAGGAACTTAGGCACATAAATTTTCATTATATTTTTTGATACCATATAGTGGGTTATTTTCAAAGCATTTTTGTAGTTTTCTTGGTATTTGGGGTATATAAACATCAATTTAAACACAATTTTTTGTAAATAAAATTACAATTACCATTACATTATATTATACAGTACATTACACAGGCTATCATACAGAAATCTTTTGTGGGGGGGGGGGAACTCTGAACTGTGCTGGCTTCTGCTTACATGTACAATGTATATTTGTAATTATTTTAATTGCTTCATTGAGAAGGAGATTTTTTTTGTGGGGGGAGGGGAAACTTAATGTGGGGGGGGGGAATCCCAGTGCTACCCCCCTCTCTATGAAACTCTGTTACATGTCATTTGACCCAAGCCTAAATTAATAATGAACATACCTTCGGTTCACTGATACATCACAAGACACATTCAAAGAGGACACGGTAAACCTAACAATAGGACACCTTGCTGAAGGCAATGCCAATATATTAGAACATTCAAAGAGACGACCAATGACATTTATAACACTCAAATATTCTTTAGACCAGCTACTCATATCAGCAGATCCACCGATTTTGACATGCGATGGAATAAGTGATGTGGTACTTGGCGTGGGCTTAGGACTAGCTAAAAATGAGTCAGGAATGCTACTGGCTTGAGCAGCATTGCTGGTGTCCATGGCAATGGTAGGGCTCTCTGGCTGTAACTGAGAAACAACTACAGAATAAAAAAAGAAAAAAGGATAATTGAAAAAGTATGTCTTCTACTATGTTCTATTAAGCATAAGGACATGCATATGTATCATGAAAAATGTAACAGAAATACAGTGAAATTTCTCTCTGAACAATTTTTGGCTAGTTTGGTCAACATTCACAGGGACTTGAACTGATTTTCGAGCAACTTTGAAAACTTATAAAAAAATCTGATTTTGATCGAAATCA
>NW_003554723.1:0-1607 GCF_000090795.2 Amphimedon queenslandica | reverse complement strand
TATAGTAAAGACCATTGAGATGAGATTGAAAGCAGCTGTTAAACCACCAGGCACCATTGTATCTAACAGCACAATTCACACCACCATTATCATTGTCATTATCTCTTGTAGTGAATGTCATTCCATTGTGATTATATCCATTATTAGGATCAGTAATCAGTCCATCCCCAGCAGTACCAGAATATCCTCCTACTGTTAGCATATATTTAGTACTACCATCACTAACATTAAATGTAGAGTAGCTAGCATATTTCATGTTCCCCTCAAAGTCTCCCAGGTCCACTCTTAGTGTAATTGATCCTTCTTTGGTAAGACGATGAATTTTGCTCATTTCTAACCAAAACTCACCAGTAAGGTCACTGAATCCATCCTCATAGTCAGTCCAGTATCTATAAAAATCAGCAGATCCATATTGTCTCCTCTGAAATACAGTCCATCCACCACCATCATGCAGTCTCCATATCACAGTATACCTGATCCAATAGTGTATAATTATACAGCATTATTTCTAGTATAAGGCTAACTGTAAATGGAGTCGATTAACAGTATAAACACCACTAGTAGTATTACCATTATTGTACCAAGAGCTATAGTGCATAGAGGAAAATAATAGCTATTGTATGGTATGAGTGTTTTGTGAGAGACAGATAAGGCACAAAAGCAATTTCTACTGTAATGATATGCTATAAATACCTACATAACAGTGATCACCTATTGCATGATAACTAACTCTTGGTGTGCACTCAGACTTATATAATTAGAGTCCATACCTTTTGTTGACTTTTGTGGTCCCTTAGGACAGGACTTTGGTATTACTTTAGGACAGAAAATATACATGTATAATACCAGGTCCTCTGATAGTAACAGACTGTCCTAAGTTATTACAGCATACTCTTAGATATAGTCCTAGTCCACCATGTTGATATGATCCAGACTTAGTACAGTCAGTAGACATATGATAAGATCCTTCAGTCCCAGTACTATACACTGACAACATTAACAATAAGAATACTAGAAACAATGTAGAACATTCAAGGGCTCAGCCTCGTAGAATATTAGCTGGAAAAAAGTAGAATCTCAACCTTATGTTGCTGCTAGAAAACTTCTGATTCTTGCATGCTGATAGCCATTTTATTATCTTTCGGCCACTCCCACTTTCAATGAAATATTGAAATTTAGAATCTATTGCACTGCAAGGCATGTGCAGATATATAGAGGAGATACGGAATACGTACGTGTACAGACAAACAAACAAACTCTACTCATCTTAGTGGGCTTCGCCCAATTAATGAAACCATGACTGTAGCTTGGGACAATATTTTGCAATCTACTGGAACCTCTGTTTTTCTGCACTACTACTAGGCGAATGTAGAACATTGAAGGGGCGAGCACAAGCTAGCATGGCAATATACAATGTTTAGATGTCACAAAGGCTAATGTTGTTGTCAAATTGTAACTTGAATGATACAAATGCAGAGCAGCTCAGAACTTGTGACTTGCATGCACGAAAGGAAATTTTATAGCTTGCTCTTCTAGCTTTATTAGCAGTGAAGAATCTCAGTTGTAACTTTAATAAGTATAATTTAATTTTTACTATATTTTCAAGC
>NW_003554722.1:0-1607 GCF_000090795.2 Amphimedon queenslandica | reverse complement strand
AGTGACAAGCTGAAGTATGGCAACTCATGCCACATGTCCTCCAAGATGGCGGGTAGCAACGGTTGCTATGTTTATTTACACAAAATGGGCGTGTCTGCAATGGGTCTATATACCACATCAAATAACCAAAGAAACCTTAACCAGTGATAACTATACACACCCACTTGTAACTATAAAAGATAACCATAATTTATTTTTACGACTGGGGGCCTAGCCCCCATGTAGTCCTAGGCCTAGGAGTGCTTTCACCCACGTGCACGTGAGATTTAGCAACCCCCCGGCCCCCACCATAGATATCTATGCCCCCACCACAGATATCTATGCCCCCACCACAGATATCTATGCCCCCCCACCATCTACCAGTACCATGTGCCGTACCATCCTTACTTAGTGGGTGTGGCCAAGGTAAAGAAAGCTGCGGCTGGCACATGGTACAAAGCCCGGTACAAACTTCAGTATCAAAACTGAGAGCATAGAGATTGAGATATTGTGTAAAGACTTCTGAAGCATTAAAAGGTAGAGAGAATCTCCATAAGTCTTAATAAGAACCCAGCTGTGCATGCAATTGGGTGAAAACAATTATGTATATATATAGGAATATTTTTACACTGTTAAACTTGTTTCTGTTATTTTACTGAATATTCAATAATTTTAAATTTCTTTATTATTTTCATAATTGATCACAAATCAGTATGGGACAAAATTAATAATAATAATAAGCAAAATTAATGAAGAAAAAGAAGTTAAGAGATGTAATAATGCTCGTGGTGGCAGTTGCGACTAAGCAAGCACATTTGGGGGAGTCAGTGAGCAACTAGTCTCCACACTTTTGATGTAGTTATCTCTCTTTGAATACGATACATCCAAAACATCATTTATTTTCAATAAACTAGATTCATCTTTATCGGTAATGCGAATATCCCCAAGAAGACTCACAATAGTTTGTGTGCAAGCCTTCAAAATCTTCTTATCTCCTTTTTCAGACTCAAAAAGAATATTGGCGGACACTTCGTATTTACATCTGGATATTAACTGCAAGATACCACACTTGTTACATCTGGAAAACTCCTCAGAGGAGCTTAGCTTGTTGTTACAATTGATACAAGAGTAGTATACATTGAAAGACTGTGTGCCAATGATTTTAGCATCATGTAATACTTCAGTATCATCCTTCTCATCGATCATGTCAAACAGATTTTGACTTTGGCTATCAATCTCATCGACTGCATTTGCATCTATCTCTTTAATTGTACTAATTCCTTTTAGAGTGAGGGTTTTTTCATCCCGATAACTGCCAACAGACAAGTTAGAGAGATTGTAGCAAGTAGATTCTTGTAATAGGTCTATATTCTTTTCCCAGCAGGATAATTTCACAGTCCCTGTGTTGTCTGCTAGAAGTACATCTTGTACCTTACCAGTGCGTACAACCCTTGCTGGAGCAACACTGACCACTTTGCATTTTATGTTTACAAGTGATCCATCTTCTGTGTTACGAATTTCTTCTAAAACTTTTATCTCCTTCGCAGGCGATGCAGAAGGTATGGATATCTTCTTAGGACTAGGTTCTATGCTTGTAGATTTTCTGATAATGACCTCAAGCGTGTCAT
>NW_003554721.1:0-1607 GCF_000090795.2 Amphimedon queenslandica | reverse complement strand
ATCTTGGACAGGAATTTTGCTAGCAGCTCCAATGATACTGGCATCTTTTAAACTAATGACATTATACTTCTTACTCAGAACTTGAATGACTTTTCGAAAAAGAATCCAACTAAGAGGTGTTTCTTTCTTAAGTGCTTCTTGTGTAAATTTAATAACAGCTTCTCTTAAAGCTTGAAGAGATGGATCTTCAGCCTCGCCTTTCCCAGAAGAGGTGTTATCAACAATTACTGTATCTTCAATTAAAGCTCTATAATCTTTACCCTGATAATGCTGTTCTAGTTCCCTTTTTATTTTAAATTTTCTGTCCTTTACATGATCACCATGAGTGCCAATACAATACATTCGTGGAAACTCACAAAAACCTCCTTCATTATCATATGACATTAAGTGACCATGAATGTTAGCCATCCAATTGAGCATGTAATCAAGTGTCGTCATAGGAACCTCTTCTTGGCCAATCATCTTACCTTCAATATTAATTACTGATTTCCAGTTGGATTTTAAATCTTTCTCTGCATCAAAAATAAGAAAGAATAATGTACGAGAAGTAAGAAAAGCTGGTAAAATTTCAAGAAATGGTGGCTGACCACCACAGTCCCAAAAATGAAGAAATGGCTGTGGCTTTAGTGGCGAAGTGGGATTTCTTTTAATGTAAGAAAGAGCATCAGAAACAATTTTTTCAACTTCATCAATAATGCTGCTATGTGTTTCTGGGACAGACTGGGAACTTTTGTTATGAGCATATGCAGTAGTATCAGAGCCTTCAAGTTCTTTCTTATAAACAGCCAATATTAAACCAGCTAATTCTTCGATTTCATCTTCGTGTGATACAGCTCTCCATTGATCTTTGAGTGTGTGCCACTCGTGTGTGAATGGATGAACTTGACTAATATCTGATACACCAGTACTGGTAGTGTTAGGTCCCATGGTAACTTCATGAGAGAACGTTTAAAGCTTGTCTTCCCCACTCCAGCAGTACCAAGGAACAGAACACGTGAATAAGCAACATCCATTGCTCCTCCAGCTAGCGCTCTTTTGTATGCATTAGTTTCATCAGGTGCTACATCTTGAGCTCTTGTTTTCTAAAAATAAACAACATTAACATACAACTACTGCTGTTTAATAAAAAAAATTTGTGGCTAAGTTTTTTCAAAATTTACAAAAAATTCGCAAAAGAAAAACAATTAAATACGGTTGAACATGGTTGAATCACAGAATATTGCATAAATTAAAGCCATGTTGGATCCTTATGGTTGGACAGATGCACAAATTTTTTGCTACTTTATAAGGTAATTAATTTAAATAAAATAAAAGGACTGAAGACACATAAAATAAATGATAATTTTAGAGTTCTGTGAAGAAAGGTTAGAGGAATGCTTTAAATCCACTTAAAAAACAAAGTAAGACAACTGACATAGCAGTGTATAAGCAAATGCAACAATACAAATAAAACTTGGTCTTTATGTTGCCAGTACCTAATATAGTATATACGGTATAACTTTATTTATTATAATAATTTTTAAAATTTGTATAATAATAACAATTATTGACATTGGGTGCGGCTGTGTACATTTTGAATATCCAAATAACAATGATTGCCTGCTGCT
>NW_003554720.1:0-1607 GCF_000090795.2 Amphimedon queenslandica | reverse complement strand
CAGGTCAGTGTTGGTTTTGCTGATGATCCTCTCGCTACAAGAGAAGACGTGATAAGCATCACGAAAGACGTCCAGAAGTTCTTAGCTACAATATCCCAACTGAAGAAAGCAATGGAAATGATGGACACTAGTAGCAATACTTCAGGTGAGCCTCTTCCAATCAAACACATGTAAATCGGGACACAATTACATGTACATGTACATGTTAATAATAATTAAGAAATGTGGCAATAGCGCTAATGTGTTCCTTTTATTAAAAAAGTCTTACTGTGTCATGATAGACAAAAATGTACTTTTTTCAAATTAATATACATTGAACTACTAATACTTGATCTTTATACAGTATAGCCTCTTTTAGCTGACATTCTCTATAGCGTACACCTCCATTTAACGGACAGCACCTAGTGTACCAATTACATTCCTTACTGTATAAAATAGCCTCCACATAAAGGACACCTCTGTATAACAATCAAGCTGTCTTAATAATATACCAATATGCCCATTATATAGAGGCTGCACTTTAGCTTTGATGTAGCCTACGCAACACACATACATGTACATGTACTGACGCTATGTTACGTAATACATTTACAATGCAGTACAATGGACTGATCTATTTCTATTGCAATTTAAAACAATTATAAATTGCATGTGATGCACATGTGATGTACATGTATTATGTACATGTAATCATTATTGGGTACAAATTTCTTGCAGCATTTATTGTCCATGTAATTTCCAACTGGTTTCAACTCAATTGCTTAATTATAATTACCTACATTCCGGCACAATTACACGCATGAGAGTTACACTATCAGTATATTATTACCATATTATTAGTATATTATTAGTATATTATTAGTATATTATTAGTATACTATGAATATGATATGTACAAGTAGTTATATGTAATTACATGCTACATGTACATGTAAATTCGGTACATGCGTACATGCACATGTATACGGCTCTTGTACATGTGCCTGTTGGTTGCTATGTGACGTTATTCCATGCGTATGTACATGTATACATGTTTTCACGGACATTATTCAACCTATGTTTTCTGTTTATGCTTGAGGATTGTTCTCTGTCCTTTATATTGCACTACACCCTATGATCTAATCCTCTACTGCTGTACTTAATGAATCACTACGTAATTATGTATGTACATGTACATGCACGCTTGTATATACACTAATATACTATGACATATTTTTATTTAACTATGTATGTAGCTTCTCTTAATGGACACTCTCTATAGCGTACACCTCCGTTTAACGGACAGCACCTAGTGTACCAATTACATTCCTTACTGTATAAAATAACCTCCACATAAAGGACACCTCTGTATAACAGAGACACTTTACTGTACCAAAATGCCCATTATTATATGTACATGTACATGTATAGACACACATACATCTATACTGTATGTATATATTTTATTATTATTAATTTTAAAAATGTGTATATGTATGTGAGTACTATGTTTATTTGTCATGATAGTTGTTTGTGTGTATATAAATGGATGAGGGTGGTTGGCGTGATCTAATGGTATTAAATGTCCCATTACATTACTACTATCATTTAGACTATCAGTGTCTCCA
>NW_003554719.1:0-1607 GCF_000090795.2 Amphimedon queenslandica | reverse complement strand
ACAAGATCTTTAGAGATATGCATTGCTCAACCAGTACCACCAGAAAATTATTATATTCCAAAATTAATTTCGGTGTTAAAGGATTAACTACTACTTTATCCCAAATTTTTAAGGAGTATGAGGTATGTTTGATTTTTAATTGTATTCAGTTTTGAGTATTATTCTATAGATTACAGACAACCCAGAAGAAATTGCTGCTAAAGTGAAAGTGGCCACTCCTTTAATATGGTGTTTTAACAACTCCTACTTTATATTTATTGAGGGTTTAATTACTTCTTATGTTAAATGTTTTACTGAGGCCCTTTCAATCTGGTTTGCTTCTCATTTCATACATAATTTAAAGTACTGCAGAAAACTGAAGGATCTTAGCCTTTTCTTCCAAGAGTTGATTTACCTGTTACCTTCTAATTAGAAGAAGAGTTCATCATACTTGTCAATAACTACCAGTCTTGCAAGTTTTGCAGATCCGTGAATTATGTAATGAATTGACGATTATAACTTTCATTTATTCACTTCATTTATTATGTAGGCGGTAGCCTATATATACGGTTGAGGTTGATTTTTCAAGATGGCGACCAAATTTATAATTTTCAAACGCTTATAACTCTTCTATCTTACCTTGAAGAGCCTTGTAAATGGCTTAGATGAGCTCTCCTTCACTGAGCAATTCTCCTGGTACCTTTAAAATGGACTGTAATGCAGCGGGAGCAATTCTGGATAATAGGCCCAAATTCAAATTTCTGCAAAATTCTTCAGACTTTTTATTAATTCTTTCATCTTCTATGGCCCCTCTAATCTTTTAAGCCAAAAAACTGCTCTAAATGGCCTTCACACCATTCCTCTAGGCTTTGGTCAACGACCACAAAGGTAGTTTTAGAATCTCCTTTCACTTCTTGGGCAAAACAGAAGTATTAATTGGCGTGTATAACACACCTTTTTTTAGTCCCCATTTTGAAATATTATTGCGCATGCGCAGAGTTGCCACAGTGACTCGTCTGACTACCTGTACCAGTCTTCTCTAGTACAGTACCGCTGAATTTTGCTCTATTATTTCTGCCTCTTCTTCTGCTTGTTAGTAAGGAGTGCGCAGAGTACCAGTTCTTGTAAGAGCTAATAGGTAAATAAAAATAAATAAAAATGATATCATAGTTCTTTCTGAACTTAGAGTGACTTTTACATTCAGCTGCTCTGTAATTAGAAGATACTTTTGTCAGCTGCACTTAATATCTAGATAGTACTGTAATACTGTTGGTGGATATAAAAGATAAGTGTTTGTGTTTGCAATGATGAGCATGAAATTTGCCAGTAGCATGTTTCTTTCTTACTTGGTATTATGGTACTTGTCTTTGGTTTTAGTTCTAAGTGTAATTGTTGCAGTGTTAGTTGCAAAAAAGGGAAGTAGAAAAAGGAAGAGTAATTTAACTGGGGCCAAATCAAAAGAAAGAAAGAAAATAAAATATGAAAAAAGAAAGCAAATGGAAGGTTTTATATCCAAAAATAGATCAAATGCCAGATCATATTACATAAGGCAATGTAACAGGGTCAAAAGCAAAGCAAGAATTGCTTATAAAATCAGTAAAAAGTATAAGCTTGCATATTCAAAGCAG
>NW_003554718.1:0-1608 GCF_000090795.2 Amphimedon queenslandica | reverse complement strand
CTGAAAGTACTTCAATATCTAATGTTAATACATTTACTGTTGATATATCATTGAGTAATAATGGAGAAAACTTTATTATTATATTATCTTTTGGGTTTAGTATGTCATTTATATTTAATTTATATGGGGGCTTTTTTGGACAGGTTACTAACATTAATTCTTCAAAGAGGTATGCATAGTATAATTCATGTTTCTAAAAAATTGAGCTAATTTAAAACTGTAGTTATACAGATAAATTTTTCCAGCCCATTGTTATTTTCATAATTTAATTGTCATATTTCTTGAGCTAAATAAAAAAGTAATCAGAATTGATATAAACTTTCCATGTAGCAAATGACATTTTTTAAATGTAATGTGTGAACAGGAGTATTACTTGTGGGCTAGAATATAATCATTTTTTATTTTAAATGCAATTTACATAATTATTTGTAATTGGGATAAATTATTATACAGAAGTGAAGTGAAATTGTACCATGTTTGATGCAAGGATGCATCAATGGGCAGTCGGGACAGCCATGCAGCCACACCCTGACAATGAATAGTCTATTAATATCCTATAGAGATGCTTGTTACACTTCTTTTTGGATTTCTTATAAGATGCTGTCTTGCAGACTATATAACTCAACCAGCATCATTGAATACAAGTCTCAATTCAACTGTGACCTTTACTTGTGAAGCAACTGGAGTATCTTTTATATTCTTTTATGTTGGACAAATACCAGCATCTGAAGATACCAACATTAACAGAGGATTTACTGAATTAAGTCAAGTAACTATTAATGGAACTATAAGAAGAAGACAGCTATTAGTTCATGCAAGAGAAATTAATAATAATACTTATGTATATTGTTTTGCTGCTCCTGGTGACATTAGAAGTGATAATGCTACACTAACAATACAAGGTATAGTAATGTATCAGTTTAATTGTGTCATTAGCCACTTCTTCAGGTCTATTGGATAGTGTTGCTGATCTGGATTATACCTTTATTAATGGATCCAGTGTATTATTAACATGGACACCTCCTTATACACTGGATAATGTACCTATCACTGGATATTATATAGTCAATGGATTAGTGAACATTACTACTACTAACAAGAGTATTATATTTTCAGCTACTAATCCTGATCCTTGTATATTAAATAATGTATCAGTTTCTCCTATTAATGATGTTGGAATAGGTTCATCTAATAATATCAGTTTTTATTATGAAACAGGTCAGTCCTTCTATGGCTTCATGTATATGTTCACAGTATATCTTTCAGTTCCTCTCATTGCTCCTCCTGTATCAGTGGTACCAGCAATTGATGGACAACAAGTATCATTGAATATCAGTGTTAATGTAAGTATATTCACCATAAGCTCATCACACAATGAGTAAACTAACAGGAAATGCATGCATAGCAAATTATTGTTTGTGTAACTTCAATTCACCTTATTCACACACATACACACACACTCACTCTAGGTCAGTCTATTATGCGTTGGTGAATATCCTAACATAATAACTGTTATCATACTAAATGTTGATAATGAGATACAAGATTTTAACAGTATATCAACACAAGTTAATAATCAACTGATGATTACTGGAGTAATAACTGTAC
>NW_003554717.1:0-1608 GCF_000090795.2 Amphimedon queenslandica | reverse complement strand
TAGAAATTAGTCTTTGAAACACACTGTCAGACAATGAACAGCGATCTGGTTGAAATATTTTACCAGCTATATCAAATAGCAAATCAACTGGGGTTATTGGTATTGCTTATTGTGAAAGATAATCTATAGTGTCCTCCATTTTAATTTAACACTATTACTAAGGCCCTATTACTATTACTATTACTATTACTTCTAAAATTGAAACTGCTATTACTATTACTATTACTATTACATGAAAAATTGTAATAATTACTATTACTATTACTATTACTATTACATATTACCCCAGGCCTGCTATATAGGTAGGATACTAATGTGTCGTACATCATGTTGCAAGGATTGCCACTGAAAGTTTATAAATATACAAGCAGTTATCAAGGCCCAAGAAGGTGACCTCTATAAGCACCTTAACAGTGCTGATCAAGATATTGTTGATGGTGTGGGTGATCCCTGTGCAAGATACACTAGCCTGGTCAAGAGTAACAACAATTACGTCAAAGCCAGCTCCCCACAGGCCTCACCCCTCAATTGGCTAGGAGCTTTCTCTACACCTTCATAGAGTACATCTCCAGGAACGGAGGTACATCAGCGGCCAATTTCAGAAAATACGTTGAAGTTGCTAGGGTGACAAGAAATGATCCAAACATTGATAAGATATGCGACATCCTTGATAAGTTTGCTTTGTCTGGTGATCATGGAGAAGAGAAGATTGAAGAAGCCTTGCAAGATATATGCAAAGGACTTTGAACGACACTAGCATCCTTCACATAATTAGGAGCATTTTCACTTCAATCTGCATTGGGATGAAGATTGAGACCTGGAGGATCACAAGAGCTGCTAGAAGAGCTCGGCTTCCTCCTGAAGAATATGCTCCTGAAAGCTTAGAGTCCTTGGACATTATAGGGAAAGGCTTGCTTGCTTTTAATATTATGATTTCTGTTGCTGATGCTATTCTTAATGTTTACAACATTGTCAAGACTGTGGAAAGATACAAAAAGAACATTGAGATCTTTGCTAAAGCAAGACAGCAGTACAAGGATTTCTACCAGCATTTGTATGATGCATCTGTTCAATACAATGAAAAGCTCGGTAATTGAAACTTAACACGAACAATCAGTAGTGTAGTCTAGAGTATATAACATTAGATTTGTGCAGTAGTTCAGTAGTTGATTCATATACTTGCTGTTTTATTAGTTTGATTTTGATTAAGTTTTTCAGCTGTTACAAATGACAGTACAGTAAAGCAACTACAGAATGTAGCAGTAGTAACTATTAAATGACTTCTCTCTCTCCCATTAGCTGAAAATGAGAGAAAAAATTCTCCATTTTTATGATTATTTACTGATACATATACATGTTCTTATGTTGTGTAGAAAGTTTAAACTGATTCCAATCAAGTTTGGACTTTTATGATTAAAGTTGCACAAAAACTGGGTGAAAGTTACATTACTACAATACCATGCCCATGAATATTATATTGACATGTTATCAGCTTAATTTTCAAGGATTATGCTGTACCATTATTCAATAATAATTATAAGAATGAACTACAAGTGCAAGCAGTATACAAAGGTGACCAAGTAATGAACAGCTTATTCATTAAGAATT
>NW_003554716.1:0-1608 GCF_000090795.2 Amphimedon queenslandica | reverse complement strand
ACAGAATCAGATTGAACAATTATAGCTGCTATATGGTACTTAAGTAGAATGATATTAAATGAAGTAGCAAAAAGTTGCAGTGGAAATTGGAAACTACCTGTGTAGCCACTCAAATGTACAGTTTCGTTTCTGATAGTGAGTGTATGTCAACTATGTTTGTTCAACCTTATTACTAAGACACAAGTGGACAAAGCTAACAATGAATGTAGCCAGATAGATACAAATAACACTAAAAATAATTATCATTGCCCCCATCATGCTATATGTGTAAGTGTTCAACAAAATTTCATTCACTTAACATTAGTGATTTTTGGGATAATATCAATGTCAGTGTGGTATGCAAGCAGCTAGGATATTTTCCTAGCTATGATAACAGTATCATATTTCAAGTATATCTTTATGCTTTGTATTATACAGGTGATTTCAGTTCTAGTGCAAAATCACATTCTATCATTGACTTGAACTGTACAGGAAATGAAACCACTACTTAACATCATGCAGTCAAAAAATTCTTGAAAAAGCAATCAAAAACTTTAAAAGCAAAAATATTGTGCTGACTAAAATAAAGACAAAAGAGAAAGCAAAACATTATTAGTTAACTTATTTCTAAGAAAATGTGCAGCGGATCTAAAACAATCAAAGAAAGAGGCCTACAACTAGTCATATTAAAGCACACACACAAAAGTCAAAGACAAGCTCCCCACATCTATATAAAGAGGAAGAAACAGAGCAAAGCAACCATCATAAGTATCATTGAGCCCAGAACACTGGTACCTAATAAAAAATATATCAAATTTCACTTAGTTAGTTACACTCCCTTACCAGTAGAGGGAGTTGTTGGAATGCTCTCAGTAGTATCACCAAAAGTAGTGTTCAATACAAATGCATTGTTATCATTCAATCCAACAATAGACAAGTACACATTAGCATCATTAGTATGGCGTCCATCATCATCATCATCAGTAGTTGACTGTATATATAATTCTGGACTAATGAAATAATCAATGTCATTTCCATTGCTCATAACAAAGAAATCTTGTGTGAGTTCATTTGGATTTTGTACACTAAATGATCCACGAGCCACCAAATTTCCCAATTTAATATCAATTTTTAGTGTCATTCCCATTGATGGAAACTCATACTGTAACAAACGAGATGAACCTTTCGGAAGGGTAGTAGCAATCTCCATTCCAGTCTCCAATATGGTTGGAGCTATAAATCAAATCAGTAATAATTTACTTTATTGAAATTGGCTTACTTGAACATGTTGATACTTGTAACTGTCTCAACACACCCCCAAAATCACTAGATGAGAAACCACTGACATTAAAAACATTACCTTGGCCACTAGAAGCAATGGCAACTAGCTCCTCATAGCTTATACCATCCCCAATACCAAAAGAATAAACTTAAATCCCATCATCATGGACAGCTTGAGCAGCTTGTACAGTTGCTGAACCATTAGTAGACTGTCCATCAGTAAGAACAGCAACTACACGAGGGATGCCTTCACTAACACGAGCAGTAGCAAATGCTGTAGTCAATAGATCTAATGCTAAGTTAGTATAAGTATATCCTGCAGTGTATGGTATGCTTCTGACAGCAGTA
>NW_003554715.1:0-1608 GCF_000090795.2 Amphimedon queenslandica | reverse complement strand
TAATGTACATGTATATGTATTTGCTTGGGGAATGAGTAGTATGTACCTTGACTAAGCTTCCAGGAGTGACAACAACGACTCGTCTCATCACAGGCAACCCACCATAAGGACCTTGCTTTAGTAACGTCCTATTAATTTAATAAAAAGATGAACATACACAGTTTACATGTACACAGTAAATAGGACATTATACGTGTAATTACCATATTAATGATATGCACTGAAGACTCTTGCCTAGTCCCATCTCATCACTAAAATAAAATAAAAACAGCAAATAAAGTTGATTATTAGCATATACACTGTACAAATGCACAATGTACATGTAAAACTAGAAATAAAAAAGGGGAAATTTTTGTGCCACAGTTGGGCTTAAATGCACAATCAATTTTTGTAAAACTTTAAAAATGTATGTACCACATAGTGGGAAATTTTGGAGGGAATTTAATTTGGTGAATTGGCATTTTGATAGCCATTCGCCAAAATAAAAATCTGCCATTTTGAGCCATTATGTGCATGTTCAATGGCACATGGGCGAAATTAAAATCTGCAATCACCAAAATTTAGCGATTCGCCAAATTTTCCCACTATACGGTATATGCACAATTGTATTTGTAATATTCAGATAATGCAAAGGTCATACTGTCTAATATAATGAACTATACAGATCAATAATGTTACTCCATTGTATTAATGAACTGATTATTAATGTTACTATTGATACTAACGCTAGTATTGCTCCTGATCCATTGTACTCTCTCATGCTCATCATACACTCGTACAGGAATATAACACCTTCACGCTGATGTGGGCGGAGCTTAAGTGATAAATGAGGATCAACCACAACATCAACAACAGGTAAACCACGAGTATTGTACTTTAACTAAAAAATAATATTAATAATAAATATACAGTAATATTAATAACGCTAATTGAAATTATTGAATTGCATTTACCTGATGGTTTTGAGTTGGTCTAGGTAGCACTAGTGCATCATCAGCAGTTGCATCGAAATGAGAACGATACTGTGAACTTTTAGTCTACAAAATAATAATAATAATAATAATAATAATAATAATAATAATAATAATAATAATAATAATAAGTAAAGGTTATACAACGAGGTGGAGGTATCTATGGCATTTATCATACCGAGGGCCGTAGGCCCGAGGTATGATAAGGCCATAGATACCGACACAGAGTTGTATAACCAACTTCTACCATGTACTAAAATAAACAAATAGTTTACTTAGCAACAGTTAGCAACAGCAATGCATTCCCATGGTAGCTTTTGCGCGTAGCAACAGCGCACTATAACAGTTTGAAAAATAACATTATCTTCCCAACAATGGCTGTCTCTGTCTCTGACATCTCAAGTGAAATAGACAGGCAAATAGAGGAGTTTCTTTCACAAATTACGGAGGAGCAATACCAAGACTTCTTAAATAACTCCACCCAGTTGCTTCCTAAGCTCGATGGCAGCATAGACGGCGGCTCTAAATCTCTCGATGGTTCAAGCAGCACCACGACCACTGCCGCATCATCATCCAAGATCTCAGCTAGCTCTAGGTTTGCTGCCCCAAAGGACGATGAAGCTGTTCTGGCAGCTCA
>NW_003554714.1:0-1609 GCF_000090795.2 Amphimedon queenslandica | reverse complement strand
TCAAAGAAGGAGTAAGTACAAAAAATTTGCCTAGATATTTAAAAGAGACTGAGATAGTTTGGTTGCTCCTGCTTTCCCCAGTGCTGCCTGAAAATTTTTCGAAGAGGCTAAATCACAAACTTTGAGCAACTGTAACTCGCAAACAAAAAAGAGATTAGAAAATTCCCACATATTTTTTAATTTATGTACTTTTCTCTACCTATCAATGCTAATCTTGACCAAATAGAGTGAAACACGAAGATTTGGCTAGGAAAAGTGGTCTATTCTTGAAAATATTCGGCTTTTGCTACCACGGATTGCTATGAAAACACAACGGAGCTAAATAAATTATCTTTTTCTCAAATCTTAAAAAGAATTATAAGTCAGGAGAGCTCAGTAAAAAAGATATTGACTAGGAATTAACAGGAATTTTCGTGACAGAATGACAGAATGACAACCCAACTGCTTAGTACCCGCCTACGCAAGCGTGGCGAGTCCAATTATGATTAATTAATATTATTAATTATTATGTAGGTTCAGAGCCAGTTCCATTACCTGTTAATCATTTAGTAAGTCACACTATACCTGCACATGTACATGAATGTATAAAAACAGGCATTGACTTTTTTACATTTTCTGATACATATTGATGTACTTACATGTAAGCTGTGTAGAAAGTGTAAACTGATTCCGACTTAAATTTTTCAAGTTATGAGCACTTTTTGAAGCAGCCAATTTTTGGAAAATACTCAAGGCTATAGCCCATGGTTTTTTCAGAAAAATGGCTCCAAAATCACCTCCAATTTTTATTACATTTTCTGATACATATTGATGTACTTATGCTGTGTAGAAATTTTGAACTGATTCTGACTTGAATTTTTCAAGTTATGAACATTTTTTTTTTAATGGCCAATTATTTGAAAATATCCAAGGCTATAGCCCATGGTTTTTTTGGAAAAATGGCTCCGAAATCACCCTTACTTTTTATTATATTTTCTGATACATATTGATGTACTTATGCTGTATAGAAAGTTTGAACTGACTCCGACTTAAATTTTTCAAGTTATGAACATTTTTTTAAAAACGGCCAATTTAAAAAAAATACCCAAGGCTATAACCTATGGTTTTTTCGGAAAAATGGCTCCGAAATTACCCCCAATTTTTATTACATTTTCTGATGCATATTGATGTACTTATGCTGTGTAGAAAATTTGAGCTGATTCCGACTTAAATTTTTCAAGTTATGAGCATTTTTTTAAATGGCCAATTTTTGCCCATGGTTTTTTTGGAAAAATGGCTCCGAAATTACCCCCAATTTTTATTACATTTTCTGATGCATATTGATGTACTTATGCTGTGTAGAAAATTTGAGCTGATTCCAACTTAAATTTTTCAAGTTATGAGCATTTTTTTAAATGGCTAATTTTTGCCCATGGTTTTTTTCGGAAAAATGGCTCCGAAATCACCCCCAATTTTTATTACATTTTCTGATGCATATTGATGTACTTATGCTGTGTAGAAAGTTTGAACTGATTCCGACTTAAATTTTTCAAGTTATGAACTATTTTTAAAAAATGGCCAATTTTTGAAAAATACCCAAGGCTATAGCCCATGGCTTTTTTGGAAAAAT
>NW_003554713.1:0-1609 GCF_000090795.2 Amphimedon queenslandica | reverse complement strand
ACATGTTGTCCTTTAATTGTTACCCATTTGATGATATGTGTATGAAGTATGAACGTGTTTATTTACATGTACATGTACATCCAGACTTGGGTCAAATACAACGTGGAAGTATTTAAATACAAATACAAATACTGTACAAAAACAAAAATACAAATACAAATACAAATACTGTTTTCAGCTTTGTATTTAAATACAATTACAAATACTGCATACATGTATTTCAATTACAAATACAAATACTTTCTTCTCAAGTATAGACAGTTATTAACTACGTAGTTTTATGAATTAATCAATCAAGTAAATTGAAAGCCTCTTTTCATTATGTATGCATGTATAATCAATAATATTTAGTTATAGTCATGTATTGCATTTAGTGAACGTTAGTGTTTCAAAGTTTTGTCACTCAAACAGCATCTTCATTCACATTGAAGTATTTTAAAGTATTTTGCTGTATTTTGAAATACTTCCCTGCTGTATTTCAATTGCAAATACAAATACTTCCTGTTGCAAAAACTCAAATTACAAATACAAATACAAATACTTTCAAAAGTATTTAAATACGGCTAATTACAAATACTATTTGTATTTGACCCAAGTCTGATGTGTACATTGACTATACATGTCATTTAGGGTTTCCTGCTGGGTTTTGGCATAGTGTTCATGCATGCATCTTCTTGTCATTAGATGGTCAAGTTACTCAAGAATTGAGTGAAATGCCCTGTATTAGTACAGGGTTTTATGACAAATATCACAAAGAAAAATTCTTAATTTTTATAATTTTCTCTGATACATATACATGTACATGTACGTGACCTTATGCTGTGTATTAACTTTGAGATGATTCCGATCAAATTTGGATTTTTAATGAATTTTTGAAGTTGCTCAAAAATCCAGCCAATGACCAAAGGCAATAGCCTTTGGTTGCAGACCAAATTTAGGAGAGAATTCTAAATTTTTTTAATTTTTATGAAGCTTATGTCCTTATTTTGTGTATCAACTTTATGAGAATTTTACAGTTGCCCCAACTGCCATGTACTGTACCTTATTGTAGTGCACTGTTTAGCTCATACACTTAGCATGCTTTGTGGGAAATCCTGATGTACAGTACAACACAATGTACATAATACAATGTAGGGAACCATTTAGAAATAATTTATTTTAAATTAATCATTTTAAATTAATTATTGTAGGTTTCAGGTAATGAATTATTAATATCGCCAGTTCACCATAGCAACCAGTCATCATCAGACCCTCCTACCACTAACTCAAGTCTCATCTTTCTCTCTAAAAACCACGCCCTCTTTTATGAGCCGTCATACGATGATGGTAATTGCTTATTATTCTATACTGGGGATCGTACTGATATTAATTTCTGGAGTATAATATTGAGAATAAAGCTGATTACTAGTAATGTTACTATACAGTCAGCATCATTGGTTGACGGGGGTAACGCTATCGACTTTATGACGTTCCAATTAGAAGATACATCCACAAAATACTGCACTTGCATCTGGTGGCGGGTGTGTCTCTCTGATTGTCTTGGGTCCGGTAATATTGACGTTGTTTCTCAGACCCAGCTGTGTAGATTCAAAGCGACTACTGTACCGTT
>NW_003554712.1:0-1609 GCF_000090795.2 Amphimedon queenslandica | reverse complement strand
CGCTTTGTGGGCGGGGCTCATACCAATTAACACCTCAGAGGTTAACGAGTTGGCAACGGTTTCTTGTCCTTCACCTATTCCAGACTCTTTACTGATCGAGGATTCTTTGACGTCACTAATAAACTCGGAGAGACAGAAACAATTATTAATCCTCGGGCAGTCAGAGGATCCAAATGCAAACCCAGTTGATGTCATACCATACAATGGAGTCATAAGAGCTGGAGGGGGAGCCCCTGTACTCTGCTACTCTAATTACACTATCCAGGAGTTGGTCGACTTTAAATCCGACGGGGTTTTCAGCGTAGATTATTGTAGCTTGGGTTTTTGTAGAGGGAACTCAGAGTCGGACTGGTATTTGTCCGATGTTGATTATCCTTGTGTTGAGACTAGGGAAGGTGTCCTATGCGGTCATTGTAAATCAGGTTTATCTCAAACTGTTACCACTACGGTAAGACTTTGATACATAATAATACATGTACATGCACAGTGAAAATATCAAAAAAAATAAAGGTTTAAGGCATCAAAAATCTGTCATTATGCATTTTAATTTTTGTTGCGTTAAAGTTTCTTTATAATCAAGACGTTCTTAATAGTTTTTAAATATTATCTGAGGTTTAACTCACTCTATTTCTCGGCTTTATTTTTATATAATTACTCATGTTCTTTTACATTGTTTTTTTGTAGGTGTGTAGGAATTGTTCCAGTCCCAGGTGGTATATACCATTATTGACAACACTCATTGGTGGGCTCCTACTGGTGGCTCTAGTGACTGCTTTTAATATTGGGGTCTCACCTATTTTTGATGTCCTATTGTTCTTTGTACAGGTAAATGATGGAAGAATCACCTCAAACTTTCCTGTAGCATAAGTACATCAATATGTATCAGAAAATGTAATAAAAATTTGGGGTGATTTCAGAGCCATTTTTTGAAAAAAACCATGGGCTATAGCCTTGGGTATTTTTCAGTTTTTGACTAATTTTTTAAAATGGCCGTAACTTGAAAAATTAAAGTCGCAATCAGCTCAAACTTTCTACACAGCATAAGGACATCAATATGTATCAGAAAATGTAATAAAAATTTGGGGTGATTTTGGAGCCATTTTTTGGAAAAAAAACCATGGGCTATAGCCTTGGGTATTTTTCAAATTTTGACTAATTTTTTAAAATGACCGTAACTGGAAAAATTGAAGTCGGAATCAGCTCAAACTTTCTACACAGCATAAGGACATCAATATGTATCAGAAAATGTAATAAAAATTGGGGATGATTTCGGAGCCATTTTTAGGAAAAAACCATGGGCTATAATTATAATACCCAAGGCCCAAGGTTTTTGCTTTTTGACTTTTTATAAATGCTAAGTTATACATGCTCATGATATATCATGCATATGCGTTAAGTAGAATTAATTACTGTTTAATAATGTTTCTATCTCTTCTCCCCAGAGTGTTTATGTTGCTGTCAGTAATCAAACTGGCTATGAGAGCTTCCTCACCATTTCAGTCTTCAATCTTGACTTCACACTCGACCAATGCATCACTTCTAATCTAGGAGCCCTCACCAGACTCCTCTTACAGTATGCAACACCAATTTACATCCTCCTTCTCCTACT
>NW_003554711.1:0-1609 GCF_000090795.2 Amphimedon queenslandica | reverse complement strand
GACTATCAGCCTATACACACAATAACAAACATACTCATAATGCTCCTCTCTTTACTCCCTCCACTCTCCTTCAAAAATGGCTTGGAGAGCATCCTCCATTTTAAATACATGCACATACGTGTACATGTACATGTTCTTATGTACAGTTCTCAATATGATGCATGCACTAGCATCAAGACTGGAAGAGATGTATAAACAAATGGGATCATGCATTAATATCAGCATCAGTTTTTTAAACTGTCTTTGCAACATAATTACATGTATATGCATCAGAAAAACTTATACAAAGGAGAATCTTCTCGTTTTAAATTTTGGAGAAATTTGGCTCGCACCCTGTACTATTTATAGCCCATAGTTTTTGGCCCAAATTTGGGAGCAACTTTAAAATTCATAATAAATTCAATTTTAATCGAAAGAAGTTCAAACTTTCTAAGCAACATAAGTACATGTATATGCATCATAAAAAATTATATTAATGGAGAATTTTTACCTAGTCATTTTTGGTGAAAGTTGGCCTGAGATCATGTACAAAGCCTATCATTGAAACATACAGTAAATACAATATTAAACATACCTGATTCCTTTCTTTCCTTTTTCCATTTTTTTTCTGGTGGCTGGACTCTGCTTCAACTAATTAGTTGCAGCCATTTTCTAAAATCAGATATACTCTAAATATTAATCAAAATGAGCCCCGCCCATTTCAGTAACCCTACGCCCACGTATCAAATTGAACAAAATTAATTATAATAAAAAGTAAAATAAAATCAAGAGTATTAATGTACTCTTGATGACAACAACAACAACAATAATAATAATAATAATAATAATAATAATAATAATAATAATAATAATAATAATAATAATAATAAAACTCAAAGGCAAGTTAGTGATAAGAAGCTTCAACTAGTTTAGTTGCTATTAGTTTAAATGGTTCTATTCTGTTTAATACATTAATCAGTTCAGTTAGTAATTCAGGTTGTGTACTGATTGTAGACATTAGTGATATCATTAGACCTGTACTCTTCTCTTCCTCTGTCTTGCTACTTCCTTCAGTAGCATTCTTATAACAATCAAATGTGATGAGACCTTGACCAAACAAAGCAGGAGCAACTGCCAGTCTATTAGAAGAAACTGATAACAATTTTGATAATGGTTCAAACTGTCCCCTAAAAACTTTTACTGCTAGTTGAGGATCAAGTGATGGTTGGTGGACCTGTTGATCTATTGAATGTATTATTAAAATCAAGTAATAGTTGTAAATCAAATAATCAAATTTACCTTCTAGTCGTACATTTTCCATTGAAGTGGCAGGAACAACTGATGGAACAACTAATAATAATTATAATTACAATAATAATAATAAGAAGAAGAAGAAGAAGAAGAAGAAAAAGAAGAAGAAGAAAAAGAAGAAGAAGAAGAAGAAGAAATAAGAAATTATAATTACCTGATAAAGGAGTAGTTGACAATAAATCATTCTTAGATACTTCAATATTCCATTGAACAGTAGATGCATCAAATGATGTTTGTATACCATCAATAGATAAAGCATGGGACATCTCATCAGCAACAGATTCAGACTGATCAGGTTTTACTGATACTTGAATGTATG
>NW_003554710.1:0-1609 GCF_000090795.2 Amphimedon queenslandica | reverse complement strand
AGTATCAAAATTCAACTCATGTCCCAGGGAAACTCATGTGACAGCTGTAAAGTGAATTCTACGTTACGTAAAGGAACTATGGATGTAGGATTAAAGTATGAAAGATTTGGGAGTAATGAAGTTTTGATAGGATTCTCTGATGCAGACTTGCCTGGTGATACTGACAGTAGACGCTCAACAACAGGGAATCTGTTTGTCATGTCTGGAGAAGCAGTCAGTTGGCTCAATCGGAAGCAATCCTTAGTTGCCCTTTCTACTACTGAAGCAGAGTATGTGGCTCTTGCTTCTGCAACACAAGAAGCTGTGTGCCTGGGAAGGCTGTTATCAAACATCTCTATGAAGCCAAAAGCACCAATCGTTATAAATGAGGACAACCAAGGTACTATAGCTATTACCAAGAATCCAACATCTCATATCAGAATGAAACATATAAACATCAAGTTTCACTATGATTGGAAGGTATTGCAAGATGGAATCATTGAACTAGTTTATTGTCCCACTGATCCTATGACTGCGGACATTTTGACTAAGCCTTTACCTCAAGGTCATTTTGAAGCCCATTCATTTAATCTAGGACTTCGTAATCTACCAACTACTAAGTTAATTTCAGTGGGAGTGATGTAACAGTAAATTAACATTATTGATTATTATTATATTAACTATTGTACATGTATTTGGTAGACTCTAGAACATTCATATGGACTTTCTGTACACTTCAATGCAATTCATTTTTGTAATCACTCTGTATGTTTCTGGACTGTTCTCTGTACTATATAAGGCACTCTCTCTAGTTCTCTTATCTTTCTTTTGTTGTCCTTCGTTGTTGTTAGTTCTTTGTTATTGATTGTCAATTCGATTATTACAACATAGCCCACGTGTTGACCATTACAAAGAGACTGAAAAATTTGAAGGACTTGGTACGAGAATGACTAGAAGAAGCTCAGAAAATTCAAAAGAAATATTAGCTAAGAGTCAGGATCTCAAGGAAGGAGACATAGTGCTGGTACTATTACCATTCTCAAGTAACAAGTTATCGGCACGGAGGCAAGGCCCTTATAGTGTTACCAGAAGGTTGGGTAAGGTCACTTATGAAGGTTATATGCCAAATGAACACAAAAAGAGGAATTTTTACGATATTAATTTGCTGAAGAGGTGGAATGAAGACCATACAATGGCAGTATTCATTGAGGATCAAGATGAGTGATCCATTGCAGCCTGGTCCCATCTACTTCTTAACATTAAACGAGGAGGTGCGGTATAAAAGGCGGTGCCCTGGGCATGGTGGTTTCCGTTTTTACATGTGTTGAAAAATGTCTGCTCCAAATGGTGTTGGTTCTATGAAGAAATGCGCTAGAAGAGAGGGTTTTCGGTTCCAAATGGAGCTGAATTTTGGTCAAAAGGAAGACAAGGATCATTTTATAGATAGGCTTGATCGAGTTAAGGGGTTTTTAGCTACTAAGAGGAGATGGCCTGTTGACAACATGGAACTGCTGTCTCACTTGCTTGATCTAGCTGAAAAGGACTCTGATGTTCAATCACACAACACAAGTAGTTCTTCTGCTATGCTGAATACCTCAGGCAGTTATATTGTGTTTAAATTAGTAATGAA